>NW_027526257.1:10399995-10647495 GCF_048455015.1 Haemaphysalis longicornis | reverse complement strand
GCCATGACGCGATCCAACTGATATTTTAATCGCTCTTCAGTCTTCAACGAGTCTGAATTTACCGACATTTTTTTGCAATTCCTGTCTTGGCAAACTCCGGGTGATTATGTGGCTTTGTAATTTGTGTTTCGCTGGTCTCCTGGCATGTTCTTGAAATGCGTGAGCGCGTTTAGAGGCAATGATATCATTCTTTATAATTCCATTCAGATCTACTTTATGCTCGTACAACTAGACCCGAATGAACGTGAATATAACGCGGTTGTAGCGGCGCGTGTCCACCGCGCCGAGGCGACGACGACGACGAAGGCGGAACCACGAGGCGCACGCTCACGTGCGCTCGTGCTGGAGGAATAAAAATCAGTTCGAGCCCAAACGCTGTCGTGGCTGGTTGTCACTGCGCCGGTCGCGACATGATTTGGTGACGTGGACCGAACTCGCCTCTTCTGACCGCGCCATGTCGGACCCTTCGGCTTCGCCGGATTCTGCGGGCCAACTACAACCCGGCGCAGCTACGCCCGCCCACGAAGCAGCTCCGCCTGCTCACGCTACAACCGCGGCTGTGCACAGCGCTACTCTACCCCCATTTTGGACTCGGAACCCGCGGACATGGTTCACGCAAGTCGAAGCGCGCTTCCGTCTGCATCGCATCACCAGCCAGGAGACGAAATATAACAGCGTCGTGACCTCCTTGCCAGGCAGCATCGCGGACGAGCTAGCCGACATCCTCGACGCCCCACATCCTGAAGCGCCGTACGACCACCTAAAGGCAGCGATCATCCAACGCAAGTCGGAGTCGGAGCGCAGCAGGCTGCAGCAGCTTCTGCACACCGAGGAGCTCGGTGACAGGCGACCCTCGCAGTTGCTACATCGCATGCGGCAGCTATTGGGCGATCATGGCCAGGACCTCAATAATCCACTTCTTCGGGAGCTCTTCCTTCAACGCCTCCCCCAGAACATGGTATTGGTACTTGCGGCAGCCGCTGACATGCCACTCGACCAACTCGCGGAACTGGCTGACCGCATCGCGGACTATTCCCGGTCCCCAAGCATCGCCGCAGTCGTCGATACGCCCTCCACCTCAAGGGACGACTCCAGGCTTGGTCGACTTGAGAGCCGCATTGATGAACTGAGCCATCAGCTGTCATCCCTCGCACCCCTCTTGCACCGACGCCGACGTGCATCCCGCGACCGACGGTACTCCCCATCCCCGTCCCGTTCTCAACATGGCTCCTCCGCAACACGTGGTGAGCCTGGCCCTTCGGGCGTCTGTTGGTATCATCGTACCTTCGGCACTGCCGCCCGCAAGTGCAGCCAGCCTTGCTCATGGACGGGAAACTAGGAGACCGGACACTGGCGGCGGCAAGTGAACCCGGTCATGCAGTCAGCCGCCTCTTCTACGTCACCGACAAGGTTGCCGGCCACCGCTTCTTGGTCGATACGGGAGCAGAGGTCAGCGTCATACCGGCCTCTTCGCTAGACCGACGCCGCCGAGAAATGACCTCCCCGTTAATCGCCGTCAACAACTCGCCGATCAACACCTACGGCCAGCGGTCGCTCACAGTTAATTTTGGCCTACGTCGCACCTTTCGGTGGCTTTTCACAATTGCTGACATCAAGCAGCCCATTCTCCGTGCTGATTTCCTGGTTTGGGAGCCCTGTAGCGGCGCGTGTCCACCGCGCAGAGGCGACGACGACGACGAAGGCGGAACCACGAGGCGCACGCTCACGTGCGCTCGTGCTGGAGGAATAAAAATCAGTTCGAGCCCAAACGCTGTCGTGGCTGGTTGTCACTGCGCCGGTCGCGACACGCTTATTGCCAACGTGAAGTAGATTGCTCTTTCAAACGTTTTTGCTGAGATAGATGCATAGGTTCTTTTACATGTTTTTCTTTTTTTGCAGATCATCCACAGTATACATGAAAAAAAAAACTAAACATCCCCCTCGCGAGGGGCACGATCAAATGCAGAGCATTTCCGGGTGCGCATGACGTTAAGTAGTTTGCGTTACGGTAATGTTGTTGCACTTGTTGCTGTTGGTTGTTGTATTGTAAATAAATGAGGAGACGTAATTACGTGGTCACGTGACATCATTTATTAGCAGGTGGGTATGATTATTATTCTTCTCTTCTCTCACTTTTCTTCTCTGGCTGTTGGTGTTGCGTCGTCGACGTCTAGATGCTTCTGGTTGAGTTAGTCCGCCGATTCGAGGGAGTCGATGGGAGACGTCATTGTTGAAGTTATTCTTGTTCTTGCTGCTGCTGTTGGTGTTGTTGCACGACACCGAGGACGACGGCCTTGTGGTCGCTGAAGTGGACCGTCAAGGAATCGGGAAGAAACTGTCGAACGCGCAACGTAGACGCAGACGACGACGACACGACGACGAGATCGATGCACGATCCGTGAATCTTCTTGGGCGTTCTGCTGTTGACGTCGTTGTGACCAGACACGCAGTCGAAACCGTGCAACTCCCTCATCCGCCTAACGATCGTCCTTGCGAATGTCCACGTTAAAGTCACCCCCCAGGATCAGGTATTCATTGAGTCAAGGATATAAGGCGCGTTCGTAGCCCTCCATTCTGTATCGGCTTTGTGGCGCAGTGGGTAGAGCACCCTGTACCTTGCGTTCCGCCCGCAGGGTCGTGGGATCGAAACCAGGCGCCGGTAAGTATTATTTTTTATATACTGTAGGGGGAGGGGTTCGGACTACTACGGACAACTAGAACGGGTGACATCGTGAGTTAAAGAAATGCTCTGCATTTAAAAAAAAGCAGAAATGGGATTTTGTTTCTCAAATAATTGACACAATTACGAGTATACCCCAGCCATTCCTACAACGTTCTACGTTTAAAGTATTAGCAAATGGCGATGTGCAGGCATGTGAGCAAAGCGGCAGCTTACAATGATGTCCATGGGTTAGGCAAGGGTTTTCAGCATGTCTTGGAGCAGCGAGGTGCAGAAGCTTAACCCCTTTAGCGCCGAATATCAGGCGGTGAATATGAGTCCTCGGCTATAGGGACCGGGAAGCTGGACGGGTGGCGCCACCACTCGGCGCTCCCCTCGTCAGTGGAATGAGCCGGTGCATTAGACTACACAGCCTCCCGTTGTTTTTGTCGTGTTTGCTTCAGTGCTTTGTTTGTTTTGGTGGCATTGTGAGCAAACATGTGAGATGGAATGAAGTCTAGCCAGATGGGTTGGGTTCTTAGATGCAGTTATGACTACGTAAACTTGTCGGACGCTTCTAAAGTTGGGTATGGGCTGCAATGGCATGAGCGCATTTTCAGCGATTTGCGCTTGGCTCCACCCGGTCTGAATACGAATAAAACTACTATTATTAGTATTCATTTCTTCTTAAATGCCCTAACGGCTACGCAAACTTTTTGGATGCTTCTAAGGTTGAGAATGGGATACATTGACATTTGCAACATGAGCTTTTTGCAACGCTCTGCGCCCATGGCTCCACGCGATCTGAGTAGGAATAAAACTATTAGGGATATTAGTATTCATTTCTACCACTGTAAATTATCTTCACTGGTTTCAATGACTACACTTTCCGCGCCAGCCTTACCGCTGGGATACCTCGATACGTGTGCTTTGAAGAGAAAGGCACATGCGTACGATATGGATTACCGTGTAGCCGTAGAAACGTTGCGGTAGTTTACACTTTCCGAAACCGTGAGTTTTGTGCCTTCGGTTTTGGTGAGCGACACTGTGACAGCGTGGGAGCCTAAAAGCCGAAGTAGAACTCCCACGTTTGTGGTACTCATTTTATCAAGAGCCAAAGTTATTCACTCATCCAACAGCACAAGCGCCAAACCATCCCTCCTGCCCTTCCCCTTTTACCACCTGCGTGGAATAAAGGCTGGCACAGCTAGTTAAAAATTGTGGCAGTGTTAAAGTCAGCCGGTGTTTTTAATGCTTAAGTATTCTTTACAGAGTACCTTGAAAATCGTTCAATGCCTTGTGAAGACACCAAAACGCGCGATTACGTGCCTCAAATATGGGTGCATCAATCCGAGTCCTCCAGCACAGACACATTTTCGACACACTGAAAAAAGTTTAGATATCGCGGAGGGAGCATGGAAGTTCAAAATTGAACAGCAAAATCATCTAACCTCTCGCCTGATGATTACGATGGTTAACGCAAAGCTTTCTTTGTGCGAAATGAATGGGAAATGGTCAAACAAAGACGCTGCGATCATAAGACCGAACTGCAAGCTGGTCAAATTCGAAGCTCAACTAGTCAAAGTTTAACTCCAGAAGGCAACCAAGAAACCCCATACGAGAAAGCTTTTCGATAAACCATCATCGCCGTTAGACGGAGGAGCGCATCATTTTTCAAGCGTAGGTGGCAGCTTGTAACCGCAGCATTCAGTTGTGAAGCTGAGTACAGGCTTCGACACCCTCCTTTCTTGCGCCCTTCAGCCATGCAGGAATTGGTTATTGAAAAACCCTTTACCAATTAGCCAGCAACCATTGCAATTCTTATAAATTAAGGGTTCTCCACAACAAGCAATAACGTTTTACTATCATGCGGTATTTATTCTATCAGCGATTCCCGATGACTGTAGAAAGAGTATTTCTGTGAAATTAAACACGTTTCAGCCGTAGGTAATGGAGTTACGGAAGGGTCATCTGTTTCTGTTTTGAGGTAAATCTTAGAAGGCACCCCCAACTTTGTCTTTCGCTTGTGCACGATGTCGACGCCGTTTTGTCATAACTGCCAAAGGCCAGCGCCGCAGCATTCCTGGATAGGTTGCACACACCGGCTTTGTGGGAGCATTTAGCTTCAATATACTCCTCCATACGCGACACTGCCTGCAGGCATGAAAAAAATTACATGAAGGAACGGACTTTCACTTGCAGCTTGACTTCAAGCTTCGCGCATTGAGCATCGTCTCCTATTTGCAAATACTGAGTTCTGGCGTAAATCACACACATGGCATGCCTCGTAAAAGTTACATCCACCCTCAAGATTGACTGATCTGATAAAAGTCCTTGTGGTTATGTACGCTTTGCAAGCCGCACCACCGCAGAACGAAAGAAAGCCACACACAATAACGCTGCGCTTACCGCCACCGGCATTCCACTTACGAGCGGTTCGCCACGGGTGGCGCTGTTCGCTGAAACGACGGTGGTGCGCTACAACGGCTGCCCGGTCCCCATAGGAAGCGGTCGTTGCGTGATTACGCTGGCGCCAGCTTCATTGGTGTTGTTAACTCATATTGTTTTATGCTAATATATACTAGAGGGAAATATGTCGCTGCAGTCGCGGGCCGCCATTTGCGGCGCTACCGCCGCTAACGGAGTTCCTCGCCTACTTGGGTGAGCTAGCCATATGGCTTCTTTTTTGTCTGGAAGCCAAAATCAACAAAAAAGTGTAACATTAAGTTTGTGTTCATCGTGCATGAAGCTTCTACATATTCACTGACAAATTAATCTCTTTGGAGGTTCAATTTTATAATACCAATACACATTTGACTAACCGTCTGCAGTAATATTGTTGTTTTGTTTGCAGCCAGAGCAAAATATTCAGCCTGTTCATGAGCCATGCCAATGAAAAGTGGAACGTACCTGCCCGGTACACGATGGAACGCTCGCCGAAGCCCGGCTGCCCAAGAAAATGGCGCTAGATTTCCCTCTAGTATATATTATTAAGAAAGTTTATGTGTTAACCTTTCTGACGACTGTACAGTCATGGACAATTGAAATGCGAACCGCGGAACGCATAGCAGAAGAAACCGCTGCCGTCCCCTGGCATTGGCTGTTGAAAAGACACGCAGGTAAAATGTCGAGAGCGAGGGCTCGTGTCCCACTGCGAGTGCTGCCTTCTCTTTGCTCGCATGCTTGCCTTATCGCCATGCCGGAAGAGCGCTTAAAACAACTGCTACCAATGCGGCGCGATAAAATAACAGCGGGCACTGCGTGCTCGGCGCACACGACTGCTGTTCAAGCTAACCATGCAAGCCCCGTCTGCGCCAGCATCACACTGCCGACATAGCTTTCATCTATGATGCAGTAACGAGCAAATAACGAAGGGCACCCGGGTCACGCTCAAAACCATGGTTAGCGGTGAACTACGGTTGTATCAGCACTAAGGTGCCTTCGAAAAAAAAAAAAACAGATACAATCGGGACGCCAACATTACTGCTCAAAGTTTAACTGGCCTATAGAATGTTTTCAGCTACCTAACTTCGTAAACTTCGTGAATTCGTGAATATTACAACCCTGCCAATGAGTACCGCATCCTACAGAATGCTTGCAGTAATTATATATCATTGGAGCGGGATTGGGGGGCATATTTTTTGTTTGCAACAAATAACCAATCCGCGAAGTGGCGCAGCTATCACTGTATCAAGCAAAGTCGTGTATTTGGCTCACTGTTCATATCTAGAGCCACTGCATTACGAACGCAAATAATGTTGTGTCCTCAGGAGTTAGGTCGCATGCTTTTTAACGCGATAGCGTTATTCGGCTTATTTCCCTAGTTTGGCCTGCCCGCTAGCCATCCGCTATCAGCCGTGCTCATGAAGGCTCCATGAAAATACGTCACCACTGGAAAGCGGAAACTACCGCTGAGGCACCCAGATGCCAAGGGTAACTGGCGGGTGGGAAGGAGGACAACGTTGCTATGGTGGCTGCTATGGCAGAGAAATGATACGTGGTTCCTGAAGCGTCACGTTTGCACAGTAAGTTTGTTCTCCCACCGTTGGTGCTTTCGCCGATGAGCCACTGTTGACGTGACACCGTTTCCGGAATCATTCAGCAACTTTCCGTAAAAGCTGACTCTCTGGTTTTACCCGTGCTCTTGAAGCGACCATGGAAGATAGGGTCCCCGTCAACCGCGAGGTACATCTGCGCACCCAAAAAATGTCTCGCACCTGAAGCTGTAATAGAACGTAGTTGCTTAAAACCGAATGTTAAATTGAGAAGGGGGGCCCGCAAGCTTGCCGGGAACACACTACTGCGCAAACGACAGAAGGGATACGTGGTTTCGTCAATCGTGGCTCCTGCGCAGTGAAGTTGCTTCTCCCACAAAAGCCATTGTTTTTACTTTTGTTAGGTTAAACATCAGCGCTCGGTCGGCTTGAATGGCAAATGCCTCAGTTTTGTTCAAAGCTCCCCCTAGACGACAGGGTAATGTTATGGCGTCTTACATCTGAAGCCCAAACGTGAATGTCCCCTACAACATTTTTGTCTCTATTTATGTGCGCTGGTTTTCTCAAGGAGGTACGCTGAACTCAGCAGTATGCCTCAGGAAGGCGTTCACGCATTCCCGCTTAAGCACTGTCCGAAGCTGCAAGCAGTTACGCACTGCATTACTCTCAGCACGACCAAGACCGTCAGCTGAAGTGGCGGTAGTACTTGCGCTGCTCACAGCCCTCTGGCGGCATGGCGACAAGGCAAGCATGCTAGCGAGCAGAAGGCAGCACATCGCAGCGGGACACGCAACCTCGCTCTCAACATCTCCACTGGGCATCTCCGTATCTTTTCCACGGCCGCTGCCAAGTTGAGGCACCGGGATCTTCAAACGTGCGTTCCGCGGTTCTTATTTTGAACTGTACATGACTGTATGCCTACTGCTAAGGCATGGTTTTATTTTTGGATGTTGCTGCTGTTTTTTCTTTTATTTCAGTGGTTCTCAAATGGGGGTCCGCGGACGCCAGATGGTCGGCGAGAGCATTTGAGGGGTCCGCGAAGCCTCGCTTAAAACGTTCCCCCCTGCCAATCTTTTCTCGATTTTTGCCAGCACTTTTTTGCTATGCGCAAAAAAGGTGGCTTCACCGCATCACATGTGCGTTGAGTTTCTCTGCATTGCACATATTTCAACATCTGCTTTTTGCGCAACGCGCCAGCTGTGAGCAGAAAAAAAGAACATACACAGAAAAGGCGGCGTATAGGTGCTTTAGAACACTTTTAGACTCAAGAGCAAATCGTCTAACATTATATCGTGCATCGTCATTAACGTGCACCAGACAAGGCAGGCGTTGGATAAGTGCGTAAGCTGCAAGTGAGAATTGTTTGACAGTATGACACCGCTCAATATTTGCTCCATCGTGGGTTCCCCCATAACTTTGGCAAGCCCAAAAGGGTTCCTCGGGGCAATCATGGCTGAGAACCACTGTTTTATTTCATTCCCTAGAGGCATAGTGGAAACGAAGCGAGTTTCAGATGTATTCAGGAAGCTAGTTTATCAACCCGTATAAAATCTAGCAAGGACTGGTAGGCTGGACTATGCACCCACCGATGTTAGTGATTGGAGTAGAGCAAACGTAGTCCTGGTATAATCAGAGGTTTTCTTCGAATGTACGTTCTAGGACATGTTTTAGTAGACTATGAGGGCATGCCGGATTGGTTGCTTAGGAGAAGGCGAGTATTTCAGATATCAATCATCATCGTCATTTTCTTTGCGCGTCTTTTCTCTCTTTTTTACTATGACTTCGCAAGTACCGCATTCTCATCGCCGAATAAAGGCTAGTGAAAAACGCACGGTGACACTCTAACAATTGCTGTTTCTGTGATTTTCTTGCCCTAATGTTTATTTACGCTACACTACATGTCCATGCAACACGATTCTGAGGCGATGGGTGTAACGTATTCAGTAGATCCACCATTAGGAGCCCTAATCGCGATCTCTCGTGTTATCGCGGATGCATGTTTGTCTAACCTTTCGTTGGCTTGTAATTCTAATTGAACCGAGGTACAAGTTTACTCAACCGCATCATCAATTCGGTTAACTTGCCTTTCACTAAAGAGCTTCCCTACGAGGCTAGGCGCGAATCTGAGCAGTTTTTGACCCGTACATCGCTTTAAACGTCGTCCATTGTCTGCGATGTCTGTGCGCTCGAGATGCTGGCTCATGGACCTGCCAAGTGATTGAGAGCTTTCTTAAAGCAGTAGTTATGAAGGTTCGTACAAACTGCTTGCACAACTATACCAGAATGCACACACCCATACACAAAACGTTCCATCGGTATAACATACCCGCGTTATCGGCGGTGCAATATTATACACGCGCATTCCCGCTTGAAACAAGCAAATAAAGTGAGCCCTGTATTTTCCTCTCTTTAATGCTAATCAGGAGTATTATTACAGAAGGCCCGAGATTGAGCGCAACTCGGGAAACACGAGCTATAGCGACACCCACGTAACGTAATGATAATTCGAGGCGGAGTTCAAGTGCTTTCAAAATGCAATTCATGCTACTTGCTGAATATTGGGCTGACGAAGCCGGCCCAGGCCAGCGCCTTCAAAGAAAGCATGAGTGGGGCATCGTGCATTTGTAAAGCAAAGCTTTCTTCCTCTACCAGGCAACGGTTCTTTCGTGGCGTGCACGGACAAGAAACCTAACTCGGCTAGGGAGGCGCAGGGCGCTTTTCACTCACACAGCACAGTGTAAATGGCGCAGCGATAGGGCGATATTACCCAGCGTTCCCCGTGCCCACCCCCCCGGGCGCATCAGAGGGACCCTTCCACCGGCTTTATCGTCTGGTTTAGCGGCGGTGTTGGGCCTGTTTTGGTGCAGCTTCGCGTACATTGCGCGCTTACTTCGCAGGGCTTGATTAACGTGTTCGACAGCGACTGCGGAAGTAGGTGGTCGTGCGGTGTAGATACGTTAGGCATTGGTTTCCAGGGCGGAAAATAAAATGTAGAGACCACATACAGGCATCTGGCCGCTGGATAAACTCTACCTTTGGTGAACTGCTTGTCACGCATGAGACTGCGAATACCAATTCAGTTGTTTTAACAAGTATTACAAGGGACGAATGGAGCAACTGGTTCTGATAAATAGCGATTACAAAAGGTCCGTCAGCTTTCTCTCAATTCTGAAACTTACGCAACTATTTTGTTTAAATCTGTATAAATGGGAATCACTAAGATCACATGCCGGATTGTTTCGGTGTGTGCGCTTGTGTCGTGCGGTGGTGCAGCCCCAAGCTATCACATCAGGATGGCTAGGCTCGGCTGTCTCGGCCTTCCAAACAAGCGCGTCTCCATTTTCTTCCAATGCATGGCCGGGCTGCAAAGGCGACGCCTGCGCTCGAGTTCTACCGTAGCCGACCCTGCTGCTTTCGGGACGGTGCACCAGCGAAACTCAGGAAACGGCTGGCAGAATCTCTGGTATCACCCTTTCTAGAGCAACGTGTGAATTCAGGTGACGTCGCTTGTCGGATTGTTGTGGTGGTTGTTCACAGCTTTGCTTTCTAACCACCTTCACAGTGTGGATTGGAGACAAATGTTCACTGCGTTCTCTCGCTTCACTGCTGCGCTGGTGGCTACTGGGGATAAGCAAATCCATCTATGTTACTTGAATGCACTTTGCATTTATTAATCAGTATTTCACCGCAAATTCCATCTATTTTTTTAAGTATTCTGGTGAGCTTTTCGTTTGAAATTACCCATTCTAAGAAGCAGTTTCTGGCAATTTCTGCCCTTGGAGGCAGACAATGCAATTATGTGGCTAAGGCCGACTGGCAAAAAACGGAAGCGGGAGGTGGAAACGCGCCACATTCAAAGTTTTTGCTGGTCGGTGGTACAGACGATGGTACAGGCCACTTTGATATACAAAATTCCTGAGTGGCACTTAAGTCTGCTAACGTGATTTGAAGGGGAAAGCTTCGCGATACCTAATGACAAATTATACATCGTACTTGCGAAAATTCTTAGCTCATATATTGCAGGTGGGTATTTTTCTTCCTTTTATTTCTTTGCCTTTTGGAATGAACTTTGGCAATAATTCGGCCGGCTTCTTTTCTGCTAAATCGTGTTTTGGTCAGTTTGTTCTGTTTCATTTTGTAGTGAACTCGCCAGCAAGAAGACTGCATGCACACCACAGCCTCCCTATAGTCGCTGTTCTGCGCGGCTGGTGTGCAGCTGTCCTTCTCATGTGCCATCGCGTTTACATGTCACACGGCATGCATTATTCTTAAACTTTTACTTTTCAAAGTTGCAGTTTTGAACTGCCAAAATCCGAGCCCATTTGCTCCTCTAAGCTCCCAATCTGTTCTGAGTGCTGAGGTGTTTGTGCATTCCCACAATATGTGTTCTTAGTTAAGTACGGCGTTGCAGTGGCTGCAGTGAGTAGGTGGGGCAGCTGGTGGTCCCATGCCTTAGGCAGTGTAACCATGCTGGGGTTTTAGTGTGTTTGTGCTTGTCTGAGTAGCGTTTGTTCTTCTCTGTCCAACAAAGGGTGGGAAGATGGATACTTCATCCTGTCGTGGAGGTACTGCCTCATTTTGATACGACGTTGGGGGTGAGATTTCAGGGTACATACATGTTGAATGTCAGGCCGGGTGAGTGTATCACGGGAAAGATGATTGGCTCGTTCGTTCTCAGCTGATCCCATGTGCCCAGGTACCCAGTGAATTCTGGCCTGTGCTTTTACTGTGGCTAAAAGTTGCAATGCAGATAGAGGTGATTCCACTAGCAAGAAGGTGACATGCATTCTTGGAGTGCTTTATATATTTGTAATCATGGTGGGGGTCGGTTTTCGGCCTATTGCGAGTACTATGTCTAGCATTTAAGCTTCTTCTGGAGTGGTACAGCTGATGAGTATCGAACATTCGTCCTCTTTGAGGTTCGTATAGGCTATTGCACACGTAGGTCCTTTCTTGGCTGCATCCGTGAATATGTGTTCTTACTGGGGATCTCTCACCATCTTCTTTGAATAAAATGCCGCTGCAATTTGTGGTCGAAATGAATTCATTTCTTTGTCCATGTGCCGTGGGAAGGGTGCCACCTGTATATGCTTGAGGATGTCGTGCTTGATGGGAGTTGTAGCAACCTGGGTAAGGCTTGGTTGGTATCCGAGTTCTGTGAGTATAGCTCGTCCCGTGTGAGTGCTGTTTAGCCGTATTAATTGGGGGTGACAGTGTGTGGTTATAATTTCTTTGGCGGTATGGAGAGTCCCTGTGTTGAGAATCTTCGTTGTGCTGGCGCTGAAGGGGACTCCTAGGGCAAGTTTTGTTGCTTTCCTGATGAGTGTGTCCAACCGATTTTCTAATGTCTTGGTGAGGTTTCTGTAAGAGGTTTGATATCTGATGCGGGTGGTAATGAGGGCGTTCCTGAAGCGGATTAAGTCTGCTTCCTTGAGCGCTATATTTCTGTTTGACACTCTTCTCATCAAGTGTAAGGTCTGCTCACACTGCTGTATGATTTGACTCGCAGCTCTGTGTCCTCCGCAGTCACTTTGCATGTGGAGGCCCAGAATATTTATGGAGGGCTTGGGGTATTTGTCGTGGCTTTCCTGGCTTAGGTATATGGTTGGGGGCTTCCATCGAGGATTGTGCACTACTAAAAGTTCTGTTTTCTCTGCGGAGCATTCTAATCCTATGTAGTGGGCTGCTTTTCCTACTGCATTCAGGGCCAATTGCCGGGTGTCTTGGAAGAGATCTGAACTTCCCTTATTGATCCAAAGTGTTATATCATCTGCGTAAAGGGAGAAGTTACTGTCCGGAATTTTGCATAAATCGCTATGGAACTTCAGCATAGCAAGATTAAAAAGTATTGGTGAAGGTACAGACCCTTGGGGTATGCCTTTTTCTTGGTTAGAGCAGGGAGCAGTGAGATCGTCGCCAATGCCGATGGTGATGGGCCTGCATGTAGGAAGCTTCTTACATTGTTCCATATTGTGCTTCCACAATTATTGTTTCGCAGTTTGTCGAGCATGGCATCATGGTCAATGTGGTCAAACGCCTTCTTCAGGTCAATGGCTAGCATTGCTTTCAGTGGGCTCAACTCAGTTCTTTGTGTATATCTTCGTAAATACCAAGTGAAGCATCTTGGGTGGAGAGGTTGCTCCTGAAGCCTACCATGTTACGAGGTAGCATCTCTTGATTTTCAAGATGACTTTGGAGGCTTTTTAAGGCCATTCTTTTCATTACCTTCCCCACAATAGACGTCAGCATAATTGGTGTTATGTTGCGGAGTTTAACGGGTTTGCCTGATTTAGGGATAAATATGTGCGCCAACTTCCATTATGTATGAAGGAGACCTTTTCTCCATATTTATTCGATTTCTGTGAGCAGGTATTTCATATCACTTTCCGCCAGGTATCTTAGGTGGGCTGTAGTTATCCGGTAAGAGCCTGGCGCTTTGTGTCCTGTGCAATTCTTGATTGCTGTTTTAAGTTCAGCCATGGTGAAGTTCTTATTAAGATCTTCGTTGTTGATTCCCGTGTAGCTCTGGTATTCAGGTTCGGTCGCGGAGGGGATATACAGATTTTGTAACTGTTCCAGCGTTTTTTGCGGATTTTCATGCTCATCAATTAGCGTTTGCAATTTGTTCCTAGGGATGGTCTTGGTGGCCTCTAGATCGATTAGGCCTTTCTGAATACACCATTTCTTACTTGTGCTTAGGGTTCCCTGACGTTGTTCGCACGCTATCTGCTATTGTTCTCTTCTGAGTTTATCTGAGTACGTCAGGATATGTTGGGTCAGCTTGGCTATCCTTGTTTTGAGCTTGCGGTTTCTTTTGCATATTTTACAGAGCTTGATAAGCGCTTTTTTGCGTTCCAACAATGGGCTATGTGCTTGTAAACGCAAGTCCTCCTTCTTGGTTTGTGTAGGTCTTGGTATGCTTCATTTTTGTGTTGATAATATCCTTTGTCCAAGCGTCAAGATTAGGGGGCTTTGCCCTTCTCTTTCTTTACTATAATAATAATAATAATAATAATAATGTTTATTTCTGCCTCAAAAACATACAAAGAGAGACAGAGGAGCTGCAGAAAAAGCCGTCATTACGGCTTGACTAGGCCGCAGCCCCCGTTCAGACAAGCAACAGCAGCAGCAATGAACAGCGAAGCGGTTAATTACAGCTTGAAACAAAACTACGCACGCGTACAAGCTTTACGCGTTACATAACAAATGGGTGAAGAAATAACACATTCATCAAACAATAAATAAAAACAAACACACATATTTACAGCATAATGATGTACCAAAAAATTCAGCTGAAATACATTATATATACCTGCAACGCAGTTCCCGGTGCGTACATCTGAACAAATCAAACCCTTCAGAGTCATACATGTTCAAAAGAGAAGGCAAAGCATATTTCAAGCATTCCCAACCGTATTTAGGCGCACCATTGGAACAAACCAACTTCCTTGCATTCTGAACGGGTAACTTGTTTTCTTTTGTTGAAGATGGGCCAGATTTCGTATATGGTCTATACTCCTTTTGGTTTCTATTTTAAATGGAACACTCAGCCGGTATTTGTACAAGTCGTATAGTGCAATTACACCTGCTTCAAGAAAGAGACATTTGCTTGATGCACAGTACTTCACATTGAAAACATAACGAAGGAACTTTTTTTGCAATAGATGAATTTTCTTTAGAACTGAGTGTGTAGCAGTTCCCCATACGAGCTGACAGTAGTTCATATGAGAGTAAAATAAAGAGTTGTCCCATTTCTGTGATTGTCCCATTTCTGTAATTGTCCCATTCTGTGATTTGTTGTTTTTTCCATTTCAATCTTCTTGGTTTGGGGTGGACAGAAAGGGTGATAATTGCGTGATCGCTTCCCATGTATTCTTGGGTCCAGCTGACGTGTTTCCTTGATGTGGCCATAGTAAGATCTGGGTTCGTGTTTTGTTCTACAGAGTTTCCCAATCTAGTATATTCCTGAGTGTCATTGTGGATTGTGCATCCTCCTTTCTGTAGTGCATATACCAGTTTGCACCCTTTATAGCTGTCTTTGCTGTACCCCCCCCGGCTAGGTGTGGGGCTTAGAAATCCCCAGCTAAGGTGTTCTTACGCTCTTCACGTGGGCTTGAGCCTTAATATTTTTTTTCGTTCCGGTGGGTTGTCTTTCGGCTGGCTGTACACATTTGTGATGTGCAGCGGTCCTTCGCTCGTTTGGATTGATATAGTGATGCTGTTATCTGTGTAATGTTCTAGTTTAGCGTGAAGTTCTTTAGGAATGAGTGCAAATTGGCCTCTTGTTTAGAAGGTAGTGTAACCTGGTAGGGTTGGATGCTCTGCAGTTTCCTGTAGAAGAAGGATGCCTGGTTTCCTACGTAAATGTTCGATCCACTAATGATGGGCGCTTCTTTGGTTTTTGAAACCCCTAGATTCCTAATGGATGAGGGATAGCTCTCTACCCATGTTGTAGGTGATCTCCGAGGGTGGTTAGGTGGCCTGCTGTTTTGAGTAAGTGGCCGAAAAACTTCGCGAAACAGTGGAGTAGTACGTCGGTGAGGTGTGCGAATCTTCTCTCAAGGAGGGCATAGAACACTTTGTCCATCATAGCTGCTATTCTTTCTTCCAGTGTTGTGAGGAGGGTCTCCACCTTTGTCTCTTGTTCTTGGAGCCTTTGAGAGTGTATCCGGAGGTCAACGTCGCTGTGAGCCTAGGGAGGGATTCCTCCAGAATTAGGGGTTCCTTGATCATCTGGTCAGCCGCGTTTCGGGCCCTGTGTAGAGCGATTTATTGCGACGTTAGATCCCTGTCGCCATGTAGGTCTTCTGTAGTGACGGTAACTGGTGGTGAGTGGTTGGGAGGAAAGGATGTTGGTTGTAGGAGTGTTTGTTGCCGGGGTAGCGTTGGTTTTTGTCGGGCATGTGTTTGCGTCCTAACTCCATCTCTGTAGGACTTATTTGCTTGTTTGGCTGTGTGTATGTGTATTGACTTAAGGAGTGGCTGGCTCACCTGTGGCTGACCGGCGATTTGTTGCGATTGTTGCTTGGTCAAATCCTGAGATTGGGATGTTGCGCCAGGGCTCGATTGCGATCGGATGCCATTGTGGGTATCGTGTTCTGCGAAGCGTGTGTGGCTTCTTCCCCTTTCTTGGGCTTCTCGCTTGGGTTGTTGTGAGTTTTGCTACGTGTTGTGGTGCGCACAGCAGATTATTCGTTTGTGGTAGGCTTGGTACCGTACTGCGCTGTCCGCAGCTTTTCTCTCCTCGCAGGTTTTGTCATCGTGCTGTGGTTGCCTCCACAGTTTATACATTCGGTCAGGCAGTCTTGGTGGTGTTCTTCTTGTCCGCCTTTGCCGCCTTTCGGGCAGAGTGGTTGACTGGTTTTGGTACATACGTCGGCGCTGTGCCAGATACGAGGTATTTTCGGCTGGATTGCATTTTGGGCCGTTGTGGATGACAGTGGTAATCGCCTTCGGCATAGATGCCGTCACGGGGGATATAGGTGCTCAGAAAGGTAATAATTGCGGTGCCTGTTTCGCCCATCATGAGTACGGAGGTGATGGTGTAACCTGGTGCTGAGAGGTGCTTAAAGAGGCAAACTGAGACAGTGCCTGGTTGGATATTGTGGACTACTCCCTTGCCGGTGCCGTGCGCGGCTGTGATGCAGATCGATACTCGGGCCTTACTGAGTTGGTGCTTCTTGAGGCGTTCGCTTAGGTCACACGTGCCCAAGTAAGGCTGAAAGGAAGTGAAGCTGAAAAAAAAGCCGTGCCAGAAAATTCGACGACGCACACTGTTATAAGTGCGGGATTACCGAGGTGACCAGCAGTCGGAAGGTGATGAAGTTGTTTCGGGATCTGTACACGAAGGTGGTCAGGGACAAGCAGAAGCTCAGAGCCATCTGGACGGAGATTCTTAGCGTAAAGGATATCACCCTGTAGTCGAAACATAGGCGCGTTGGTTGCAGAGGAGCGGGGGTTAGACGGTCGATAGCATGTTTCAATGAGGGATGCGACGCTACTCATCACCGATGGGGAGCAAGCCTCAAATGGAGAGCAAGCATAATTGAGGAAGATGTTCGAAAGAGCCAACCGGATAAGGAGAGACAGATTAGGCGTCATGATGAAGGCGACAGGACCTTTAAACGACGGAGAAGGAATTGTCTTGAAAGCGTAGTGTTCCGTCACGCAATCGTCCGGTGGGTTCTTTCAACGAAGTGACCCAACATGACCCTTGATGATCTGTGACAACAGCTAAGGGCCGTTCACACCGGTGGGGGTGAATCTGTTAGGGCCCACACATGTGCAAGGCATTCCCAATCGGCGATATAGTGGCTGCGTTGGGCAGGGGTAAGAGGAGATGGGCGTACGCCATGACGTATTCATGCCGATACTGGGATTAAGCGAGGATGGTGCAGATGCCGTGACTGCTGGCACCGGTTTGCACTTCGGTGGGAGCGAATTCTTTCACTTGAGCTGTAACTGGTGAGGACGTAAGAAGGTGTAGTAGCGTATGGAGGGCACCAGCTTGAATCGTACCCACGTAGAAGATGGCGTCTTTCTTGAGAAGATCAGTGAGGAGACAAACGATATCCGCGAAGCTTCTGGTGAAACGTCGGAACTAAGAACAAAACTCATCCAAGCTACGAACGCCGTCTGTCGAACTCGGAACAGAGATGTTCCTTCCTGCATTGACACTGTAGGGGTCAGGTTGAACCCCTTAAGCGCCGACGAGATGGCCCAGGATCGCGATGCCGCGGGGAGAATTTTGAGATGTAGAAGTGTTTAAGTGGAGGCCGGCATGTCGGAAAAGGGAAATGGCGACCAAAAGGGGAGTTAGTTGGGCTAAAAATGATGGCGAGAACAAACTAACATCATCCAATAACATCATCCGCCGAGATGGCCGAGAACCGGGATGCGGCGCTAACCAAAACATGATTTACAAGAGTGTGGTTGGAGTCCGGCAGACAGAAAACAGGAAAGGATGTCCAAAAGGTGAGTTCGTTGTGTTTCGAATAACGGCGATAACACAAGAATGTTATGATTTTAACACAAGCATTTCAACCATTTGAATCCGTGGAGTAGAGAATCCATCATTGCTTCCAAAATAGCTTGCGGATTGCACACCGCCATCGGCGTCATCTTTGGAAAAACCATCGTCGCTACAAAGGCGGCCATCGCGGTACATCTAGTCGACGAAGATCGGTTAATACCTCGAGCGAAGGTGTATTGATGGAAACAGGCAGTAGAGGGCGTCATGAATTCTTGGGAATGGGTGTGCATCCTTCTTAGTTTTTTTATTGAGGCGGCGGTTGACGATACAGAAGCGCTGGTGGTCGTTGTTCTGTTTGACCAGATCCACCGGGGACGTCACAGACTGCAGGAAACTTGAATATGTTTTACACGTACAATTTTCTGCCGCTGTCTGGATTACATCCGTTCTGCATGGGACACTCGATTCGGGTGCCTGTAGATTGGCCTGGCGTTGCCTGTTTCCGTCGAGGGCTTCTGTTCAACTGTTTACCCAAGGGGCGGGTGCCGACGTGAAAAATATCACAGTGGCGTAAAAGTAGCTCACGCAGTTTTTCGGCGTTCGGTTTTGAAAGCTCGGAACTGATCATACAGGCCAAGTTTTCCTGTAATTCTGGGGTACATATGAGGCCACGAGAGGAGGGCAGTCAAAATGTGTCGAATAGCAGGGCTGAAATTTCCGTGTCGGCCAGCAGCCAAAGTGAGGCGAGGGAAATCGTATTGGGAAGTACTTGGGAATGCCATTCAATATTACAATTGTTTGGCAGGTATGGCTGTCCTTGAAGGTGACAACAAAGTTTGGCAGAATCACATCACTCGTTAAGAAAACGTTAGTGGATGGGGACAGAGAATAAGACTATCGTTGTGTGATCCAAAATGATTGCACGAGCCATGCACATTCAGAGCATAGATGGCGTCACTCCACCAGCTATGCGAACAAGCGACATGGCGGGCGTCAAAACTTTACGGAGGCGAAAACGATGGGGAGCACTCATTATAGAGATATGTGCACCAGTGAGCATAAGAGCGCAGGGCGGAGTTTCAGGCATACGTCGCAATTCAGCGTCACCTGGGCCTTCCCCATTGAACAGATGTAGGGTGAGAAGCGTCGAGAAGATGCCGACGGTAAAGGTGTAGGCGAACGTAACTGGTGGCGCGGTAGCGGGGGCGAGCATCAAAATCAAGAGACATTGCTGGCCGCATTGTCAATAAATTCTTGCGGCCGACGGGGACTGAAAAGGCCGGGCACGGCAGTCGAGTAACGGTCAACCAAGAAGTTGTTCGTGACAGTACCAAGCGAAATCGCCAACACAGTGGCAGGGTAAACAGATGGTCTTGTCCCCAGGTCTCCAGGCATCGGGATATCAGTAACGTAAAGGGCCATAGGTATTTGAGGTCCGTGTGGGGTAAAACTATGGTGGAGGGCAGTAGGAGCCATTGAGAATACTAGCTTGAGACCCATGTTTCTAATTTCGTCACGGATGACAGCTTGAAGCAGCGAAATGGGTGGAACAGGGCTGTCGATCGCTTGGGGCATGGTATCGGCGGGAGCCGTCCCTCACAGTTCTCGGAACAGTATCCTTCGAACGATAAGTTCAAGGGAGTCGTGTGACAAAATCAGTGAAGGAATGGTGCTTCGCAGAAAAAGCCGCAGCGGTGTTGGGCAACCGTTGGTGCTCCTGTGTTATGTGCGGCTTTTCGCTAGCTCAAACCGTCTCCATTGCTTCAAGATGGCATCACCTTTAGTACAGTCCTCACATATCATGAATTAAAACACGTCGTCAGCGATCAGTTTAGGCACATGCCCAACATTATCCTTCAAAGTCATCTTATCATAAACATTGCAGTATGGAGCCAGAACGCCTTGAATATAGGAGACGTACAGCTCGGTCGATACCTGGGGACAGGATGCAAGTTCTCTTTTTGAGCGTAGTTGGTGCCCGACTCTCTCCGACTAGTTTCAAATACTTGCTATTACAGACATCCCAGCTAGTGAGAGCAGGTTCATTCGTTTCGTACAACCTGAGTGCACTACCCTAAGTGGAATAGGAGATTGCCAAACATGCGCTTGGGGCTCAAATTGTTGTGGGCGCTTACCGGCTCGTAGAGGTTTACCCACTTTTTGACGTCAATAATGCCAGTGCCCGGATCGCAGGGTGCAGAAACGATGACCAGTGGAATTGCCTACTTGCTGGATGAGGTCGCGATGGCCGGACGAATAGGACACCCGCTTCTGAGATACATCATGAAGGGTCATGATGCCTTTAGGATCGGGATGCCCAGACGAGTAGAGGGGATGACAGTGGTGACGTGAAGGAAGAATTGAAGTGAAGAGGTATTGACAAATTTCACACAAGAGGTATTCACACATTTTCATGGGTGAGACCAATTGTATTTGTTGATGTGTCCCACTCTGCAGAAATTTGCTCATGATTTTCTTATTATACGAACAGTGGTGCTAGCAGTTTCTGTATGGGCAGTACAAGTGTTGCGCACAGTCATTTGGTAGCACAGTCCTGCTTTTTCAGATAAGTGACGTAAGGCAGCATTGTTCGTTGGAAGAAAGCGGGTGGCCTGGAAAACCAAGAACCTTTTGGCACTCGCAATCCTAGGATCAGGAAAACAATGCGAAGCTTCAATACACGTTTACGTGTGCACGATAGGTGGTACTCTGGAGGCGGCAAGCGGAAATGCCAATATGTCATATTTTCATGCAATTTAAAGGTATACAGGTGCTAAAAAGTTAACCGGAACTCTACACAAGACCGTTCACAATAGATGAGGCATAGCTTTGCCTGGTAAAGCCCCACAGTGAGTGAATCAACGACGGTTTGTTGATTGGCAAAATGTTCCTGCATGCATGGCTTCGCACTGTCCAAAGTGTAAATAGTCGGACCAAACTGGATGACCAGCACAGGGAAAGACGATGGAGAGAGATTTAGTAGAAGCTTGTAAAATAAGACGGAAGAGGCTTACGTTCAATCCACAGGGCACTGTGTTCGCACTTCAGGGACATCGCGTTCTTAGTATTTCATTCGTTTATTTGTAGACACTGCAGCCCGAGAAGGCTATTCCAGGAGTAGGTCAGATACAATGCGTTCCAAAAAAAAAACCGAATTCACGAAGAGTGGTATACGAGGAAGGTATTTAGGGACGCAAACGTATTTAATGGGGACAGTGCGTGATGACCATTAAGGGGGTTCCATTTGCGCATTGTAACAGGAAAAAAACATTAGTTGAAAATATTTTTTTCTGAAACAGTACGAGCTCACGTATAGTTTTTGATACTTTACGATGATAACCATATAGATTGTTATTTTGTATCTGTCAATGAGCTTGTGTTATTAGGGTGAACTGAACTACACGTAACGGCTTACAGTGAATCGCGCTGTGGTTTTTTCCACCTGTTGCCTTTCTATCTGCACAATTTTCTGTAACGCGAATCGAACTGTACGCCAGCTGAATGCTTGTTGTGCACGCATTTCGCTATATCGACACAGTGTGGTTAATATAACTTACAAAACCTGGAAGTACCAAAAGTGCTAAGGCTGTCGTCTTGGAAAAGCGCATTCGACAGGTGCATTGCATGGGCTGTTAGAACAGGAGAAATGCATCAGTATCCATTACACGGGTAGCTTTTTACCATTGGTAGTGCTTTTTACATACCCCGCCAAATCTCGCGTTTACATCGAGGCGTGACTTTGACTATATGGCAGAATGATTAGAGTATTGCCAGCATGCTACATCGACTCAAAACTTTCGTTATATGGCAGGTTTTTAATTTATGGCGCCCGCGCAGTGCAAACGCAGCGGTATGTGTCTGCATCGCGTTACCACCAGCGTTCCGCTTTCAGCTCTGAAACCATTTACGGAACCCCGCAAAGTGAACGTAAGCTGTTTGACCTGAATGGGTGCATTTAATGGGCGCATTTAAGGATGCGGAGCGCTAGTCGAAAACACATGCCTAAAAATTCCGATTTACCGCGGTTTTCAATGGCACTAGTACAGGGAAGAGAGAAACAACAAACGAAATAGAAATATTCACGTGTCTCCACGAAGTGAATCATGACGACTGTGCGAAGCACTGCGGATCGTTCTTATCCTAAATCACCGGTGGCATTGCCCACTAGCGGATGTAAATGAGTGACAATGGGTGTGAATAGTATATACAATTCAAATGCAATCCAATCCGATACAATTAAATTTATTCCGATCCCATTCATGCCAACCCATACAATCAAATCCTATTCAACCCATTTTAATCCAATGAAATCCATTTCAATCCAACCGATCCAATCCAACGCTCGTCACTCTTGGGGAACACTGTTTACACGGATGCCAAGCCCCGGAGAGAGCGAAGTCGTAAGGTGTATAATGCACTCGCACTTGTAGGAACTTTAAACAGGATGAAAAAAAAGAAAAAACACAGGCTAGCACGTGTTTGGCTTTTTTTCTTTCGCACTGTGTTAAAGTTCGCAAGCTTGTGTTTCGCATTTTCTTTTTCGCCCTGTGTTAAAGTTCGCTAGAAGCATGTGTCCATTATTCAGTAACAAACTCTCTGCTTCAATTGTCCTAATGTGCTTCGCCCCTAAAAGGACAACGGCGACATTGAAAGGGCAAGTTCTGTCATTAATCACTGCTTTTTTAATTACCTGCGTCATAAAGAATCCTTTGGTGTCCTCGTACTTGTTACTCTTGCTTTATGCACCATGCAATGAGGCAGACACAATTCAGAGATATACTGCATACACTCACTATCACTTTATGAGTATTCTTTCATCTTTCCACGGATGCACGTGCTGTAAAAATGTTTGCATTTGAAAAAAAACAAATTTAGATGTTCAATACAGTATCATTGGGTTAATACTAATTACATTTTTAAAAAAGCAATGCCTGGCTTAAGTAAGAAATAAGCTTAATAAATATCACAAAGGCGCATTGTTCTCTATTATAAACATAAACATAAACAATAAATTTCTTGATCAAGAAAGAAAAAAAATTTAAAATTCTGTTCAGAAACTGCTTGTCTCATGCAAATAAAAGGTCGGCGCTGCCGTAGTGCTTTACATGGCCCCCTTGATAAATCCAGGCTCCATCATGCTGTCACAAGGAGCGGCTCAGCGCCTGTCTTGAGAGCGTGTCATACTGAACCCCTGTTGATGACTACGCCATGTAGCTGAACACTGCCACAGTGATCACCATTTACAGGCACATTCTGTCCTTCCTGGTCCTCGTCAGCGTGATCAATTTGGCGCGATGTGTTGTTACACCGGTGGTTGGAAACCAGCTAACCTTTGTTGTGGGGGCAACATAATGCTGATTAAAAATAATCTACGGGAGTGGGAATTTTGTCGAAATAATTAAAACAATTATGATAGCATAGAAAAATGGCTTATGGGCGTCTGGAAAAATTAGTGGTGAGATACGGCCGCCTATGGCCACTCATAAAATGGCATCAATTAGGCTACAGCCAGCTACTGACGTTTTTCTGCATTCTGCACTAAAGAATGTAAACCTAACAATTCTCTTTAGACGCATATAGAACATCCTTGTGTGTTTAGTCTATAAAGTAACACGTATTCATGTTACTGTAGCCAGCTAAATGAATATGAATGGCTTTAGATCCAATAAACCAGCCGCGACAAAGCACTTTTGGCTGGCTATAGAATGTTGTTTAAATCTAAGCCTACAGTCTTCAGACCACTCAGCTGTCTTTGGCCAACTATTGGAAATAATATGTCCTAAAGCTCAAGACAGACAGCCACAAAAGCTCTTTTCACTGGCTATGGGCAGTTTTTTTATCAATAACTCTACAGACTTAAAACCATTGAGCTGTCTTTTGCGAGCTATCAAAAAACATTCATCCTAAAGCTAAAGAGAGAAAGCTATAAAAGCTCATTTGGCTGGGTATAGGCAGTTGTTTGGCTCTAAGTCTACAAACTTAAAACCATTCAGCTCGTTTTTTTGCAGCTACAGGAAGTAGTTTGTCCTAAAGCTAAAGAGAGACAATCATTAAAACTATTTTGGCTGGCTATGGGCCGTTGTTTAACTATAAGGACTCAAAACCATTCAGCTGTCTTTTTGCCAGCTATTAAAAAGAATTTGCCTACAGATAAAGACAGAAATCCATAGAAGCTCATTTGGCTAGTTATGGGCTGTTGTCTATCTCCAAGTCTACATACTTGAATCATTTCAACTATCTTTTTGCCAACTATTAGAGAGGGTTTGCCCTAAAGCTTAAGAGAGGCAGCCATTAAAGCTTCTGCGGCTGGCTACAGCACATTATATAACTCTAATCCTTTACACGTGTGACAATTTAGCCACATTTACCCGGCATTAGGAAAGCGTTTGTGCAGAATTCACAGGCCTGCATCTATAAAAGCTTTCTTAGCTAACAACATAGCGACATCAGGCTCCAGCCGCCAATAGAAAAGTTTTAAACTATAAATGTGTAATTCGAGCAACCTTTAAATCCCATTCCGCTGGTTTCAAATACGAATGATCACGCGAAATTTATATACTCATGATTTGACTAGCTACAACTAAAACACAGACTTGATAACGATGTTAAGGTTGATCGGCCGATTATACGAAAGTATCTGTTGAAACACATTAGTCACTTACTATACCAACAATACGGGAAAAGTGCAAATAAAGGCAGCTACTCATTAACGCTCAAGTTTAGGTTGAAACTTTGGATACTGCGCGTCGGAAAAGCTTGCAAATGAACGTTTACCGGAAGATATATAAGTTCGGAGAATTCTTCATCTGCAGCCCTGTAAGGTTCACTGATGAAGTCAGTGGCCGGGCACGCAGGCTGCGCGTGAGAACCGGCCACTCTGTCTGGTGGCTCAACAGTGTGGCCTCTACGCGGCAGCCGTCGCCAATTCGTCACGGCACGTATGGGCGCCGGATTGTCCAGCCAATGGGATTCCGCTGGGATGATCCCCCATTCAGGATGCATTCAGTATTTATTTATTTATTTATTTACAGTAATGCCAGTCTCATTCGAGAGCATAGCAGGAGGGCGTACAAAATGTGCGAACAAGGAACATGCGAATCTGCGGCTTGCTTCATGAGAAAGAAGAAAAAAAGAACATATGCACTCAAATACAGAAATTACACAACTTTACGCATACACACGCCTATATTACAAGAAGAAAAATAGACGAAAGAAACAAGTCCATCAAAAAGGTAATAATAGTGCCACTACAAAGCTGCAGCAACAAAATACACCAGAAATTAACAGATTTGAATGCTGGAAATGCTACACGTGTGCTGTTCGGTTCGCGCAACAATAAGTGTTATTTCTGCACTGAATAATTTAGCATTTCGACGAACTTAGATAATGAGTCTGTGCTTGTTATCACCGGGTCCAGTTTATTCCACTCGCGTATTGCCATGGGAATGAAAGAATACATAAACGTGTCGTTACTGCAGGAATATTCAGATATGGTGCGGTCGTGTTTGTGACGTGTAGGGCGGGTCTGAGAAAAAGATATGTATTTATGCGTATCAATCTTGTAACTGTTCTGAATTAGCTGGAACAAGAATTTTAGGCGAGCGTGCCTCGCTCTAATTGACAAACTTTTTATTCCTGAAACAGCCAAGAGGTTAGTGGGAGAGTCAGTCCGTTTATATTTATTGTGGATGAACCTTATTGCTTTTCGTTGGACACTTTCAATCTTTTAATGAGGGAAGTCGAGTGGGGAAACCATATTGTGTTTGCATATTCCAGAAGCGGTCTTACGAATGTTCTATAAGCTAACAGCTTGGTAGGAGTGGGGGACGTCTTTAGGCATCGTTTTAGGTAGAACAGTTCGCGCAACGCGGCGGCGGTAATATTCGTGATGTGTGTATCCCATCTAAGATCGGAAGTAAGCGTAATTCCGAAATATTTGTGTTGCCAAACCTTACTTAAGGGTATGCCATTAATGAAGTATGCAAACATAGATGGCTGTTTTTTTTGTTGAAACAGTCATGGTAACGGATTTTTTAATGTTTACGGTCATTTGCCAGTCAGAACACCATTTCGTTATTTTACTAAGGGACGTGTTAAGCATTAGGTGGTCCGTATAGCTATTATTCGTCGGAGTATCGTCGGATTTGTAAGACCCACTGATGAGGTCAGTGGCCAGGCGCTCGGGTTGCGCGGGATAACTTGCCACTCTTTCTAGCGGCGTAGCACTGCCAACACTGCAGATCAGTCGACACCAATTTGTCGCGGCACGCATGGGAGACGAATTGTCTAGCCGAAGGAACACCGCCGGTATAATCCCCCATTGAGAACACAGACGGCGCCGCCGGGTTCCGAGAATCTTAGACGTGGCGCGCGGAAGAGATGGAATTACCGGCGTCAAAGCGCGCGCTGCGCAAGACTCCAGTTTTAACGCGCTCCGGTCGGCATAGTGCACTTTCGCCGCCTTTCGCCCTCACCTTGCGGGGTCGCGCGCGCTTGCTCGTCGGCGGGCGAGCCGTTGACCCAAGGATGGTGCCGCCTCATTGAATATTCCGTAGCGCGTTCAGTGACAGCTGTCTGCGTGAATTTGGGCACTCCCTTACGCGTGTATGAATGCTACAGGGGCGTTCCCAAGAAAGCGTGAGTTTGAGTTGTTATAAGGCCGAAGTTGGCCGTTGCAAATTGTTCTTGTATGAGCGCTGAACTGGGCAGTTCCCGGCGGGACAAGGGGTTTCGACCATTGAAGCTAGGTTGATGTTTGTGAGCCCCCTAGGCTAGAGGTTAGGATCGCGTCGGAAGTTTAGGGTACAGAGCCGTACCGGGCAACTGGACCGATCCTGCGGCGCGAACAGAGTCTCGGCCATCGTTTTTCGAGCGGTTTGAGTACGCTCCGAGGATAGGAGAGTTAGACGAAGTTGAGAAGCTCCAGTGATTTGTACGCGCTTAGAGCTAGCACCTAACTGCAGTTCGAAGTTTTTCCCTTTATTACTCATGTACCCGATTTTCCTACTCTAAATAGCTGTATATAAACACTTCATTTCACTTATTCAACCCCGACGCCTCGAGTTCGTCAATTCGACCGCCGTCTCCAAGAACTTCAACACCATCGCCCTGCCATCCTCCTGCCAAACCAACCGGAGCCTGGGCGTTTGGGTTCCTGGTCGACACCGGACTTCGAGGAAACGAAACACAACCATTTTTACTGGCGCAGCCGACAGGATTTGGCAAAAGAAATTACCAGGCCACAACTAGGGGCAGCAAGCGGACGCAAGACCACCCTCATCGGCACCAGCCGGGCTCCGCGCGGAGTGGAGCAGCAGAGCCAAGCCAGCACATGGGGCCAACGACGTGGCAGCCGACCACTGAAGGTGCTGGTGAGTGGATTTCTTGCGCTTTGTTGTGGCGGTGTAGGCTGAGTCGTAGGGGGCATGGTAGCCGAGAGGAGCATGTTGGCAGACAGGGCGGAAGCTGACGGAGTTGGTCAGACACAGAGAGCGCCACCTCAAGGAGGTACGGGGGCAAAAGTGGTATCTCAAGGGGAATCTCAGGCGATAACGCTTAGGCGAATGGAATTAGAACTAAAATTTCAAAAAATGAAGCTCGAATCGTAGGAGCGGATTGCAATGTACAAACTTCAGCTCAAAGAGTGCGAGCGTTTGCACAGACTGGAGTTGGAGCGGGAGATCAGCGTACGAAACCCATCGGGGTGGGGCGCAAGCGAGCGGAGGAGGTCGAGCATGGACTCGACTAGCTCTATGCTGACAGCTGAGTTGAATGGTGCCAGCAAGAGTTTTGAAGCGGAACTTCAGTTGGACAAAGTATGCGTCTGTGAGTCCGCACACGAGGCCTGCGATTCAGCCGGGCTCATTTGCGGGGAGACGGACGTTGGGATGAGGGGCGTCGAGGTAACCACGTCCGGTGATACCGTAGAGTGGTGTAATGAAGCGATGCTCTAACATGACGATCAGCCTCGCAAGAAAAGTCTGGGAATGGAGCTGCAGCTCATAAGGCAGATCCCTCCGAGCAGACCAAGTTATGCACTGACAGCAAAGTTGAATGGGAGCAGCCCGTTTTTCAATTTGAA
This sequence comes from Haemaphysalis longicornis, assembly GCF_048455015.1. Taxonomy (NCBI): domain Eukaryota; kingdom Metazoa; phylum Arthropoda; class Arachnida; order Ixodida; family Ixodidae; genus Haemaphysalis; species Haemaphysalis longicornis. The sequence continues at coordinate 10,619,788 of NW_027526257.1, read as the reverse complement.
GCCCCGCAAGAACTAGATAAGCGGCGGTGGCTGCGCACAGAAAGAGAGCGGCTCAGCCGGGAACAGTTGCATGGAAAGGGAAGCGAGCATGAGGAGTGTTCCAGCGAGCGCGTCCGGTATAAGATCAGAGTCAAAGGGTAGCCCTGTTGCTGCGAATGTTGGGCCGCAAGTTACGTTTGCACCAGACGCTGAGCTAATACATGCCGAACATGCCAGCGCTGGCAGTACCCAAACTCTGATCAGTGGACCGTGAGAGATTGGCGTCGCAGAGGAAATTTTTGGGGCCCGCCGCACCCCAAATTCCTCTCGAAAGTTGCACGAGAAGGTGAACTCCGCGTAGGGCGTTCAGGCGCTCGCCCAGGAGAGAAGGAAGAGAGAAGACGAGAAAGCATGTGACGAGATGGAGCGACAAAGAGACGGAGTTGGCGATCAGGCTAAGGAAAAGCAGGAGTTAAGGGCGGATAAGGGAGCTGAGAAGGTAGACTGCGTTGACCATGCAGAAAATATTAGAGTAAGTGAGGGAGAACGCTAGAAGGCCGAGGACAAGGAGCTCAGAGCATTTTACGAGGGTAGGAAAGATACAGAGATGTCGCGTGGGCTAGGTAGGCTTGAAGGTGAGAGTGCACCCGAGGTGCCTGATGGAAAACACCAAAACGCACGCCTGGAGACTGCTAAACAAAGCATGAGAGCTACTGACGTGGTTAGGAACCAGAGAGAAAAACCATATAAGGAGTCAAGGGAACGAGACGCAATCAGCGGTCTCGCTAAACCGGTGTCTGAGATAGAGCTTCGTAGCTTTAGTGTCGGTTGGGGGCGTTACCGAGATTTATCGGGAGCCGCCCGGGAAATGTTTACGCACTAAGTTCTGTGACCTGGCAGTGTGTCACAGGCCTGGGTACTGAGTTGTGCAAGGATGAGTGCGTGTTGGGACGGATGAAAAACTGTCTTGGTGAGGCCACTGTTAAGAATGCACCTAGGGTGCACGAGCGGTTTTTGGTAATAACAGGTGTTTGTGAGGTTATTGTTGTGGGGCAGTCTGTGCATAAGAGAAATAATGATCCCGATAAGGTCGTCGCGTTCGCGGCCCGCCATTCTGCTCCAGCGTCAACCTTTCGCTCACGCTGCCACCACTAAGCATTGCCTTACGATGGGGCATTGGAGAGGCATGGTCACTTGGCCTATGGGACAGGAAGCGAAGTCGCATTTTGCGATACCACTCCAGCTTCCCCGAAGTTGTTTTCGCCTCATGGTGCTAAATTGTCGAAGCTTGCGTTGACATTGCAATGGTCCACGGTCGGGGCCATGTGCAGAGGGTTTGGGGATACGCTAATGGACTACCCTGTTTTCAGAATGTTGCTTGGCGAGGAAACTATTGAATGGCCTCGCAGCCTTGACACCGCCACGACAGACGTGAACGTTCCCGTTCACCCGTCCTTTTTCGTTGGTGTGTGTATGTGTGCGTGTGCCATGGTTGTGCGTGACGAGATGCCTTGGGTGCTCGATCCGTGCACCGAATTGATCGATCCACTCCCCGAACTGAACTTACTGTGCACCGCAAGTGAGCGAAAGCACAGCCGAACATTCTTGAAGGAACGTTATCAAGCTAGCCGTCAAGGAGGACAATTGCGTGCGCATAGGGACAATGCAAACTTTCTTAACGTTTTATTTTTGTTGCCTGCAAAATTCCCGTGTTCTTTGCCAGTCCTTACTCCGTTTGTTCTTGTTATCGAGTGCCGGAATGTTTATGCGTGTTTGCAGTTATTTATTTATTTATTTATTTAGAAACTACTGCAGGCTAAGAATAGCCCAGGCAGGAGTGGGGGTGGTACAATACAAAAACATGACCAAAAAAGAAAAGAAATACAGGTGGCGCGCACCAGTGTTATAGGTTAAAATAGCGCGCACCAGTGTTATAGGTTGAGTTGTCTCGTTCTTCGTGGCGTTTACGCACCCTGGAGACCCGAACCAATTTCTTTTTACTCGCACTTAGCGTTTATAGCAGTTTTGGTGTGTTCAGTTTGCTAGAGTATTCCGTCTCATTAGAAGAGCTAGTGAATAGGTTGTGTTTGTAGCTTAGGTCAGAGAGAGTACGGATCAGCTGAACTGCAGAAATGGTAGGGGGCTCATTGGTTGTTATACCTAGCTCGTTCCACGTGTTTTTTTTGTTCCGCTGCTATTGCTGAAGGAGAGATGAAATGAGTGGCCCTTTTAAATTCTTTTCGGATTGACAGAAGTAAGAGGTCCAGTAACCCTCTTAAAGGGAGGAGTTCTAAGGTCCACTTCTGAGGTCAGTGCCCAGGCCCGCAGGCTGCGCGTGAGAACCCGCCACCCTGTCTGGTAGCTCAACACTGTGGACTCTACGCGGCAGCCGTCGCCAATTCGTCACGGCATTTATGGGCGCCGGATCGTCCGGCCAACGAGATTCCGCTGGGATGATCCCCCATTCAGGACGCAGTAGGTGTCGACGGATTTGTAAGACCCACTGATGAGGTCAGTGGCCAAGCCCCCGGGCTGCGCGTGAGAACTTGCCACTCTGTCTGGCGGCGTAGCACTCCCAACACTGCAGAGCAGTCGACACCAATTTGTCATGGCACGCACGGGATACGGATTTTCTAGCCGGCAGAACACCGCGGTGATCATTCCCCATTGAGAAGGCAGACGGCGCCGCCGGTATCCGAGAATCGTCGACGTGGGACGCGGGGGAGGTGGAATTACCGGCGTCGGTGCGAGACTCCATGGTTAACGCGCTCCGGTCGGCATAGTGCACTGTCACCGCCTTTCGCCCTCACCCCGCGGGGTCGCACGCGCTTGCTCGTCCGCGAGCGAGCTATTGATCCAAAGATGGTGGCGCCTCATTGAATATTCCGTACCGCGTTGAGCAACAGCTGTCTACGTGAATTAGGGCACTACCTTACGCGTGCACGAATGCTACAGTGTCGTTCCCGAAAGAGCGTGAGCTCGAGGTATTATAAGGCCGAACTTGGGCGTTACAAATTCTTCTTGCCTGAGCGCTGAGCTGGGCAGTTCCCGGCAGGGCAAGGAGTCTCGACCGTTAAAGCTAGGTTGGGGTTTGTGAGCCCCCTAGGCTTGAGGTTAGGATCGAGTCAGAAGTTTAGGATACAGCGCCATACCGGGCAAGTAGACGGATCCTGCGGCGAGAACAGTGTCTCGGCCGTCGTTTATCGAGCGGTTTGTGTACGCTCCGAGGATAGGAGAGTTAGACGAAGTTGAGAAGCTCCAGTTATTTGGACCCCCTGAGAGCTAGCGTCTAACTGCAGTTCGAAGTTTTTCCCTTTACTACTCGTGTACCGAGTTTTTCTACAGTAAATAGCGGTATATAAACTCGTCATTTCACTTATTCAATCCCAACGCCCAGAGTTCGTCAATTCGATCGCCGTCTCCAAGAACTTCCACACGATCGCCCTTCCAGCCTCCAGCTAAATCAACCGGAGCCTGGGCGATTGGGCTCCTGATCGACATCGCTCTTCGGGGAAACGAACCACAACTATCTTTACTTGCCCTAAGCTGCCGCGGTGAGGGTAAAAACGGGCTTCTCTGAAAACGAATTTCTCAGCGTCAAAGCAGATTGGAAGTAACTTTTGCCGCCGGTGGTACGTGCGGACACGGTCAGAAATATGGTGGTAGCTGCGAACAACCGCATTCCTTCTACCGCGGTGCCCACTTTGAGATTAGTCATAGAGAAAGGGAGAGGGCGACCCACGCGGGACCTAAGGAGGCACAGAAAGGGAATTCTTTGAAGCGATGAAAACGTAGAGGGGACACCCCTACTTCCTGTTTTATTTTCGGTTGTTTGTTAGGAACACTGGTTTGGCGATGGGTACCGATGGGTGCCTAGCTAGAGGGGTGGCGTGCGCGCAGCGCGCGTCGCCGCTGCAGCCCGGCCATGCAAAGGGAAGTTTTCGTAAAAAAGAAGGGTCAGGCATTCTGTGCTGAGTTAATATTCGTGCGCGCAAAAATGATAGGGACAGAAAATTTTGCCTGAGTACTGCGAACAGATATAGTATTTGCCGCTGAAGAAAAGAAAAGGTTAAGCAATGTTGTATTTACCAAATAAAATATTACCAGCGAACAAGTGAGAAAAAGGTCCAAAGATGAGCACGTATCTCGGCACTATTGGTAGCGCGATGCACCTGCTTATCCTAGGATGAACTCCTTCAGCCACATTTATTCTCCTTGCTCATGTGTGCGGGCAAGGCACGTGTTGGCTCGTTCTGCGAATTTACGATTCCACCGCAATGTGTTAGGGTTGATGATGTGACACCAAGAAAATGTGTCACTTTTCGCTGTCGTAAATGTCGGTGTTAATGGTGAAGGTGTTACGATTATTAACATCAACTTCGAGTGATGCGAAAATGGATACCTCCGAGCCCACTCCAGGAGTTTCATCGTACGCAAAACTCTAGGATGAGTAATCTTATGAACACAAGAGGCTGTATAGTGGGACAAATGCAGGACTCTTGGGGTTTAAAAATACGTTTCAAAACTACCCTGCACAACATGGGCATTGCAACGTACAATGAAGGGAAGATTTTGCAGCGCTGATGTGAGAAAGATAAATATTTTTTCCGGAACTAAGAAAACTTACAAGGAACTAATTGAGCGGACTTGGAAAACGTTTTTACTACTGCATTGTGTGCGACCGTCTTCATTGTTCTAATAAAAGTGTATTTTCATCTAGCCCCCGTACTTGCAGCTTTGTGCATTGAGTACTCAGCGTAGTGAAAGACTTCTGAGGAGTGGTCTTTTTTATGGGGACTACCCAGCTCCTGTAAGTATTTGTGTGTCGGCGGGGTTCGCGGAGAATGTGCTGCGTAGTGTGGCTCTCGAGCAAGCAACGTAAGCGTGAGGCAGAGTGTTGGTATGCGTGTGCGGCCTGTTTGGATCAGCGAATGTCAACAACTGTTTACTGGCGGCCAAGTAGCGGAGATAGTAACCCTTTATGTGATGAACGGGATTATTCAACATCGAGGTTTTACTTTCCTTGAATGCCTGTGTTTACGTGTTTTGTGAATGAAAACTGGCGAAGTGTTTGAAATTGCAACATTGTACTCCCCTTTATCGTTGAAGTGTTCACGGAGTATATATTGCAGAATTCAGCTGCACACAACCTAATGGCCACAGGAAAAGTTCTGGAGATCCGCTTTGGTTCATGCCGGAATGGCAGCGTGCTAATAATTTCTCAGCTGCTGCTGCTGTCGCTGTGTTTCAAGTAGAGGTGATTCTCTTCTGGCTGCAGCCCAAGCAAAAATATCGTATGCGCGGCTAATGAAAATACTGCTTATGGTTGTCTTTACAATTTGGTCCAATGAGCTATAGAGGTTTCTATGGCTGTTTTTAGCGATTCCTATCGAACTTCATATGGGTGTCTTTAGCTTCTTCTATAGCCATACCGATATCGACACAAGATCTAAAAATAGCCATAGTACCGGCTATAAGAGAAGCTAAAAACACCCATATGAATGTCGGTACGAATAACTAAAGACAACCATAAAACCGGGTGTAGAAGAAGTTAAAAATAACGATATAAGCGGCTTTAAAAGAAGCAAATGACACCCTTAGGAATGTAGATACGAATAGTTAGACAGCCGTGGAACCGGTTATAGAAGACGCTAAAGACACCCATAAGAATGTCAATACGAATCACAGAAGACAGATGGAAACGTTTAAAGATAATTGGGCAAAATAGCTAAAGACAACCACGAAAACCCTTTTGTGTGGCCGACCATACAATATTTTTGTATTGGAGGACCCCCAAGCGCTTCCTACAACGTGCAGCGACCTACGTTTTAACAATAAATGTCCCCTTGCAGCCTGTGAACCAAGCGGCATCTATGACGGTACCCATGGGCTAAGCAGACAAGGTTGTGCACATGCGCTCGAGCGGCCGGGTGCAGATGGTGAGCCACATGAGCGCCCTCAAGCAGTCGGCGAAGATGTGCCTGCGGTTATAGTAAACTGCTGCCGTTCTGTAAATACGCTGGCACCCGCTTCTTCGCTTTTGTCAGCCATGTTGACGAGTGTGCCAGTCGGTAGGGCATTTACCAATTGTTCTATTTATTCTCTTTGATGCTTAGTGGAATCGAAGCGAGTTCGACATATAACCAGTAAGCTAGTTTACATTCCCGGGTATAGTCTAGCAAGGACCCATAGACAGGACCATGGACGAACCGATAATAATCAGTGGTGTGCCGCAAACTAGGCCTGCCAAAATCGGAGGTTTCATTGGAATGTTCTAGGTTCCTGGGCATGTCCTAATAGATGATGAGGGCCTGCCGGATTGTGGCTTGGGAGAAGATTGCGTATTTCAGAAGTCTATCTTTCTCGTCAATTTTTTTCCGTCTTTTCATTCTTATTTACCATGGCTGGCACACACCCGAGTTCGCATGGCCAAGCGAAGATGACACACAGTAAAAATAGTACTTTGACACTCCTACAGTTGCTACTTCTGTGATCTGCATGTCCTGATATTTATTTACAAGTCATCAAATGCCAATGAAACACTTTTCTAGGGAGATGGCCGTGAGCATTCACTAGATTAACCTTTAGTGAGCCATAGACGTGATTTTTTTATGCTTTCTCGGATGTGTGTTTGTATAGCATTCCGTATTCTTCTTGTTCTAATTCCACCAAGTCACACGGTTACCCAGCCCTCTTTTCAACTCCATTACCTTGTAGTTTTGCAAAGAGCTTCCCGACATTTTTTCTCGCAAATCTGAGAAGTCTCCACTACTTTATGCCTTAAGACATAGACCATTTTCTGCGATGTCTGCACGCTCGAGATAACGGTTTATCGACCAGTCGAGTGATCGAAAGCATTCGCACTAAAGTAGTCATGTAGGTTCGAACCAAGTGGCTGCACAAATGCACTGCAATGCAGTCGCCCATACACCAAACGTTGCGTCATGATAACACACCAACGTTATGTGCGCGGCATAGTATACGGGCGTCCGTGTATGAAACAAGCCTTTAAAGTGAGCCTTGATATTTCCCTGTCTTTAATGCAAGTTAGGATAGTGTCACTGGAACAGACGAATTCACAGCGAGGCTCTGAAATGCAAATTGACTCACTCGTAACAGACAGATATCAAGGACACTTACCTCAGAACTGAGGGAAAAAGCGGACATTGAATTCACTGAATGTAGCTTCGGGGCAGACTATGGCAGATGTGCCTGACACAGCATATGAAGTAGTGGTGGCATAAGAGACTCATCTCACATTTTAAAAAAGAAGACCCAACCACAGTGTCGATCGTTTGCATCTACCACCACATTATGCTTCTTTTCCTATTTTCTAAATATTCAGCAGAGTGCGGTATCTTCTTCCCTAGAAGTATATGTAGTCGTGTGTAAGGTACCAAAGCCGTGGTACATGTGGTACACGTGGTACTGGAGCAAAGCAGTGGTACATGTGACTAGGGAGGGTAATTTTTGTTGCGGAAGTTAAGGTGGGTATAATATTTGGTGCGAAATCAGTAAGAACATTTCCATGACTTTAAGACTTCCTGACTGCTCTTATGCATCGCCCCAATTTTTGCCTTTATCGCTTCCATCATGTCCAGCGTGACAAGTCGCTGCCAGCTGGCTGTTTCCTTCCCGCATTTGGAGGGGCTTGTGAAGCGCCTTTGGATTATCTCCAGACTCTCCAATTTCAGCAGTCTCTTCATCCATGCCGGCTTTTTTTCTCGGGGATATCGGCCACAACCACAACCAACAGTGTAGCGTTTCTGACAACGTTCTTCTAGATGCCTTCATAACGAGTATTGGCGCACAGCAGCTTCTGATAATCTCTAAACCTTTGTCCAAACCATTCACGAACGACACTGAAGTCCGCGGTCCACAAAATCCTCGTTTTTTGTACTTTATAGATTCCGCATACGTAAGAGAGTGTTGCCATCTAATACTCGCTCGTACCAGGAGAGAAAGTTCGCATGATAGTAGCCTACCCTGTGTGGCCATTGAGAAACTACTAGAAGAGCGTAGGGAACAGCTGAAGCACTCATCTCCGTAGGGGTGATTCTTTAACGCTTCCTCGTAGAAGGACGCAAAAATGTCGTAGGGGTTCCTCACAACGTAGCTCTGCTGTGTGCGCTCCGAATAAGGGAGAATGTTGACTGGTAGGCGTATTGTGATGCATGCTGCTTTGCAAATGGCGGTTGCAGCATCAGCAGCCCGATAATTAAATCAGTTCATTCATTAGTAATTTAAATTCAGCAGAACGTTCGTCCTTCAACCATTTCCACTCGTGAAACAAACAAGAAGGATGGTTAACTTGCCCATTTATTATGACCTATATCCTACAGAAGTTTTTATCGCAGATCGATTCCAATCATATCCTATCACTTCATAGAGGGGCAATCTTTACCTCATAACCTTGTGATGTTTTTTTATTTGTTTGGCGGTTGTATGAATACGAGTGGTCAGGAATCCAGGTTAGTGGAAATGTGTAAATGAAGGGACGACTGCAATCCTGATTCTGTAAGCATTACGCAGGACATATTCCGCAGTACCTAAAAAAGGGTATAATTTGTTTATTTATTTATCAATACTGTAGTTACTCTGGACACGAATAGAGGGAGTGGGCATACAACATCCCAGGTATCTAAAAGGATGCAGATCAAAGAAATACAATATTTTTACGGGCGATAAGTGGAACAGCGTGATACTTTTTGAATAGCGAGTACATGAATAGTGTATGGGTACTATTTACACAGACGAGAAAAATATTACAAACCACATGCTACACAATGGAAGAAATGTTAAAAAAGTACAATGCAGCTCTGCAATACAGCATTCGTGCTATCACAACAAAAAAAACAAAAAAAAAATTGTACAAGCTCCGTTAGCTGTCCCACAAATGAACGAAATTGATCAATACTTGCATTATTAAAAGCTTTGCTTGGTGGCGCTTTCCAAACGCTCATAGAGCGAGGCAAAAAGAAAAGCTTCAACATATTGGTATGCGTACTGAAGGGCCGAATGTATTTGTTGTTGTTTGTCTAACTAGAAAGATTGCTAGCCGGATGCATGTAGTCGTATTTACGGAGCCTAATACGACCCTGAAAGAGGAGATGAAAAACTTTATGGAAGACACATGACGCCGGCAAGACAGAGCTCCTAGGTGCGCTTCATTGCGCATGCCTGTTGCACTGTCATGCCACGAGTATTTAAGAAGATAAACCTGAGGTCCCGGTTCTACAATCTTCAACGTTTGTCGCGAAGGTACTTTTAATGAGGAGTGTACAAAATACTTTCGTATTCCGTAATGGGTCTCTGACCAGGGCTTAGTAAGCGATAAGTGCTGTGGGAACCCATCGAGGCCGTATATTAGTTTCCTGAACGAATATTTCGGCAGAAAACGTGTTTTTATAATCCCATCAGTGGTGGATACAAAGCACCCAAAGTGCTAAAAAAATCCCGAATGTTAGTGATGTGGTTGGCGCATTTGGCTGCTGCCCCAGCGACGTAGGTTCAAATGTGACAGGAAAGAAACTACTTTTGTGCTTGCAGTGTTGGCTACTTCGGTAGCAATTGGGCGGCATCAACAAATGTGCATAGCGTTTTGGCGCCTTTTATATTTTACATTATCGGACCCCGCAGATCTTTGTTGGAGTTTTTAAGACCTTAATTCCTTGCAGTACGTAGTCAAAAACACATCTAGTACTTCGGTGGGGGGGGGGCGGAAGTATCTAAGCCAAAAATTTACTATTTCTGCTCGTGCCTACCAGGTAACTTAGAAACTCGTTCAAAAATTTTTATCGCTTCCGATGTCTTGGCGTTATTTTATAACTGGAATTTATTCATAACAATAGTGTAGCGGCTATTCACCAGCTTTTAATCAGTTGCAACAATAAAAGCATTCTGTACACCCTTTAAAGAAAAGCGGAAAAGTACACCAAAAAAAACCGGTGGATCTACGTATTGGATCTACGTGCATCTAAGGATTGACGAGCAAATCCTTTCCGTGCAGCTGATAACTATAGATTTCGGTTTGCTTCCAGACGCAAAGGAAATACTGAACGTGTTTACTGAACGTGTTGCAGAAACTCTTTAAAAATAAATTAGGCGCCTCGCTGCGTTGTTTTTGACCTCGCGAGCGACACGGCACTGACGGAGTAGCAGTGGACGGGACTCTGGGTGTAAGGGCACCAGATGATAAAGGGTAATTTCGCGTTTGCGCGGTCAGAGTGTAGAGAGAAGCCTATATTTCAATTTCGCTCTTCTAAGCGAGGCGTAGCAGGTCAAGCTTCAAAACTCTCAATATTTTATTACCTGAATCTCGAGCCTGAAGCTCGAGTAGCGGAACCTTGGCAGGTCTCTCCAATACGCTTGATGGTGGGCCATCTTCCTTGAGTATGTGGTATGCGATTTTCTGAATCCAGCAAGACCCGGACACAGGGAAGCTGATGGTGAACACATCTTCCACATTCGCGTGTGAAAGAGCGCCGACTTGCGGCTTTCAAAATAGTAGAATTTGCTGACGGTTTTAGGGCATTCCGTGCGACGGCTCTCACAAGACTACAGGCTGGAAACAAGCAAAGAGTCGAGAAGACGTGCAGAGCTCCCGTATATAAATCAAACCGTTTTGGAGCTTTTCACAACCCTTTTTGTGGCAGTCTTGGAAGTGCTGACGGTTGCGCCAAGGCAGTAGTGTAAGACATGCTATGGTTGTTCCGCAATTGTATTTCATTTATTTATTTTAGTACCCTGAAGGCCCGTGATGGGCATTACATAGGGGGGGGGGGGAAAGGGGTTAAAACAAACACAACACTATTTCACAGTTGAACGAGGCGTGACATACAGAATACATTCATCATTGATAATTGGCAAGTCTATGGGTAGATGGCGAAATGGGATAATGTTTAAGTTGTTCGGGACTTCAGAATATGTGGTCGTAATTTTTAAAAAAACTGCGTCATGCACACCATCTGGATATGTGAAATAAGCTACAAAATATGATGAGAGAAATTTTGAACCAGGAACAAAACACGGTACACAAAATATCTGAGTTTTTCTCCAGTTTTTGTGTTTGCTCTATTTAAAGGGTAATAATTTCGGGACATCAGGCAACAACGTGGAGTAGATAATGCACCAGGTTTTGCGCAAAAAAATTCACTCGCCATTTTTGTGCATGTTCTTTCGAATGTGAATTTTGTTTTGATTTTTATAAACTTGTCATTTAGGAGGGATTTCCACACGGTTTGCGTGCCTGCCTGAAAATGCCAATAGGCCTCCTGCGCTGCCCGGGGGGTGCTCCGAAACCGACTTCCGGGCAGTACTTCCGGTTAGTACAAAGCTGCGGGGATCACGTGTTGACCGAAGCAAAATGAGGTCGATGCTCCCGATTGTTTTCGACGTGATCTTCAACCCATCCTCGACGCATCCTATCTCGTCCGGCAATCAACTTGGCATTAGGGAAAAAAGCTTTGCAGCAATAAATACTTTTACAGCGTCAGCAAAATTGCAGGGACGGTGACGGCGCTTTCCCACTCACTGATTCACCGATTAATGGTCGTATGAAATGAAAGCTTCTAGTTTATACTAATACATTTAGTGACAAGAACGTTTGAACTACAGCCGATCAAACAAGGATAGTAACGAAATCGGCGGTGATCGCGCGTAAAAGCAAGCGAGTCTCGCGGACAGCACGCTGGTCCGCTCCGGTGAGCCGTGTTTTTGTGCACCTGCGCACTCATGCGTTCGTTTTTTAATAAACACCACTGGTTTGAAGCATCGTTATGAATTCATATTGCAGCGCTAGCTTGGCGTTTTTTCCGTGGCTCAGTCACAAAATGCAGCGAGCGTCAGAAGCGTGAAGTATGTTTGTGATTCCGAAAGTAGTGATCGAAAACTAAGTGGTCGGGCGAACTGAGTGACCGTACCGTTTCCTTGTTTGCTCTCACTTTATTTAGGCTCTTGCATCATACATCCCTAGTTTACACTTAACAGACTAGAACAGGGACGGGACGGCAACAGGGGTTGTAGCGAGTTGCATGAAGTCGACACGGCATGGGAAATCGGGTGGGGGGGGAAGAGAGAAAAAATTCAGCGAATTGCCTATAATATGTGACAATACTCTGGGCAAAGTGTGAATATTGGGAACAATGCAGCTGGAAGCGATCAATTTTCTGTCCTTTGCTCCCGCCAAACACTTTTTAAGGTCCAAACTCGCGTGTCGTCCTCCAGATTGTTAGTGACAGGGGGTGGCGGTTCTGACGACGTGGTGGGGGCCGTATCATAGAGGCCTGTGGGCCACATTCGGACCCCGGGCTGTAGGTTGCCAACCCCTGCTGTAAATGTAACCAACAAAGTCAGTGACGATCGCATATCTAAACATTTGGGCCGCGCGCCGTGTATGTGGCTGTGTTATGTTATGTACATTACACGTCTCTGCAATAGCGGACATGCGATTTGATGCTTGTTTTGCGTCCTTTAGTTGCGCTACGCTATTGCCTCCCCTACTCGCCAGTTTACATTTACCCTCCCGTTCGTAATTCGTAAGGCGAAAAATGTTAAGCAACAATCATTTAGTTTGCGAACATACAAAATAAAACTTCCACTCCTTTTCAAGGCGGTGCCAGGCCAGCAGGGTCAGCTGAGTGGGCAGCGCTTCTCGCGTCGTCTTGTAAGTTAGCAAGTAAGGATTGTTGAATAAGGAGGACTTAGCCTTGCATAGCTGCCGGCAATTGCTCCGCCTCATCGCCGACAATACCATATGAAAACTCTCAAAGTCATCACACCTCACTTAGTCCTAAAGTAACAGACACAGAATGTCACCACACCTCACTTAGTCCTGTGCACTGCAAGAATCCGAGTAGGACATGAGACACCTCTCTTCGCACAATCCATTGTTCCCTAGGAAAAATAATGTCCTCCGGTGTAGCATGGGGCACTCCTAGCTTCTAGAGATCACGAAAAAAGTTCCTCCTCTCAGGGTTGGTTTTGGAGCAGTTCATAATGAAGTGACCAATGTCACTAGTCACACTGCACGAGGGGCACAAAGGAAATGAAATAATGTTGATTTTATGTAGCCAAGTAAGTGTACCAGTTGCGTCTCTTCTTACTCGGTGGAGCAGACAGGCTTCGGCTCTTTTCAGGCCTTTCGTCACGGCTGGTTTATGTACTGGTCGCAAAAGCTGCCTAAAGTGCTCGCGAACGGTTTGTTTCTGTATTCGTTAGAAATCGCACCGCGTTTGCACCATCCTTGTAGAGGATAAGACGTCCTTGGCTAAGCTGTCAGCATGTGCGTTTCCCGCTACACCGACGTGAGACGGGATCCACTGGAATTGCACGGCGAAGCCTTCATGCTTAAGTCGCTTTAGTAGAACTAGGGATCGCTGACTAGTCTTTTCAACAGGTATACCCCGCTGCAACAGGTGAAGGGCTGACTTTGAATAGTTGAATATTATGACTTTTTGCCTTTCAAACAATGAAAGTTGGCGCAACGCAGGTTCTATGGCAACACACTCACTCGCTGCAAATGAAACCAACGGCGCCACCCTGGCAGGCCACGAAATATTCAAACTGGGTATGAAAAAAGCCGCCCCGCACACCCCACTTTTTGCGTCAACCGATCCATCAGTGTATATGTGCAGAGAGTTCCCGTATTCTTGTTCCAAATTCTCCAGCACCAGCGATCGTGCTTCAGCAATAGGTGTACAACGCTTCGAGCGCATGTGAGGGATGGTCAGTACACAATCCACACTGTCGTGGGACCAAGGCGGGTCCAAAGTAGTAGCCCTTTTCTCGGGCCATTTGGGACACAGTGGTCCAAGAGTGGTTAGGATTGCATGAGCACTAGGCTACCCTTAATCGTAGATGCCGAAGTAATCCTAAGCCAGCACTTGTTTCTCCGATGCGCAGCACTTGCATAAGCAAACATTGAGACGCCTGAATACGAAGAGGTGTTGACTGCGCCTCATGGAGGATCTTGTTGTTTCCAGCTGCTTGAGGGACGCCAAGAGGCAGCCTAAGTGCTTTCCTGTGTAAGGATTCCAACCGCTCGTATTGTGTCTCTAAAGGCGATATGAGGGGCAGCTGATAAAGAATGCGGTTCAAGATCAAGGCTTCGTGCCGCTTGACCATACAGGCTGGGTGATTTCCCCACGTCACACCGGCAATTCTCCACAGTAAATTAAGTCTGGGCGCCACAGAGGAAACCATAGAGTCGACGGCCTTTCGCCAATTTAACCTATGGTAGAGAACGATTCCTAGAAATGGAACATGAAGCAGCATTCTCTGTTGCATACTTTCGACCTGTTTCCTTGTCAACGGAACGCAAGAATTAAAAACGATAAGGATCATCAGGAACTTAGACCACCCGACTTGAGGATACTGTCCAACGTCACTAAGATCGCGACAGCTGGCTCAAAAGAAAGCCAATAATTCGGCATGTTGTAGCAGATATCATTTTGTTTAGCCTGAGCAACACTTTAAAGGACATTTTATTCAATATGCAGTCACTTAAAGGCACCACAATGTGATTTAATTAATTGCAACCAACTTCCGCTCTGGCTTGTAATTGAAAACACATGGAGGGCGGTGAGGGTCGTCTGCTTTTGTACAACCCAGATGCGTCGGCTACTAGGGCGCTGCATGTCGCCAAAACTCCAACGCCGGAGCCGTATTCGAAGGAACCAAAATATTTCGTAAACCTTCGAGTAACTAAACGGTATCGGTGATAAGTGCGGCTACTAGTAGTTGTTTTCGGCGCTCTTGCTAGGCAGCTGTGAATATTGCAGTAAATGAGCGTACTTTTTTTGTTGTAAGAGCTAACAATTTTATTCTCGGGAGTGGTTTGTTCTATTATTAAATGTGCAAACCGTGTCACTAATTTGTAGTTTTGTAATATTCCTAACGGAAATTGTAAACATTATTTTGCATTTTCGGCCGTGGGTCAATTATTTGCGCAAAGGAAGTATTGATAACGTTTGTTCAAATACGCCATCGGAAGAGAACTTCTATGCAAAGAACTGAAGGAGGATTTACAAAATAACTCAAATTTAGGGCACAAATGTACCCCCAGAAGTATGGTATTGACTTTTGAACAAATATAGTCCCTAACTCATCATATTGTTCTCAATGCTGTTTTTTTTTTGCTTAGATACCGCTGTCATTTATCGTGCACAACAAGCCCGAATTTGGTTGTCTTCTGTAAAGTGGTGTGTTATACCTGCAAGGATGTTACTGTTCCGAATTTCAGCATCCGACATAAACTTCGCCTCATTCACAGTGCTTTATTTGGTATTTAGGGCCGAGAGGCAATAATTTTCCATTTCAGCACATATAGTTTTGGCTTCGCACCTTCGTAAAAATTTCAAAGGGAAGTAAGAAGTCCCTCAAAAACTTTCATTCGTAAAAACTACGGCACCTTGTCTAAGAAGTCGCGTGCACGAAGAAGGAAGCGGGATAGCCCACGTGTATAATATGCAGAGAGACACACAACATCCTAGCTTGTGTGTTGTCCAACTCTTTATTTTGCGCACGTGTTCCAAGGCAATGTTTCGTTGTTTTTCCCAAGTATGCACTCAAAGGCCCAGCACGAAAGTGTTCACTGGGGTTGCCACGACGCTTAACCAGAGTTTAATGTTGCTTTAGTTTACGAAGGAAAAAAATCGTCGCCATGTTAACTGGGAATAGGATGTCCACCGAAGCTGTTGTGAACAACTAAAAATGCTTACTGGGGAGTGTATTGTTACGGGGACGTGAAAGAAGTCGTGAAGTTAAGAAATGTTCAGGCAGTGTACTGACAAAACTTGGAGCACCGCACAGGCAGGCGCAACATCGTCTTATACACGTGTAGCTCTGTTCCTGGGACCGAGAGTGCTAGCGTCATCTTCTTTGGGATGCTACCAGGAACATGTAGGAATGTAATACATACACTGCGTACTGGAACTTGCCGTTCTTCCTGTTCGGCTTAGAATAACTCCGCTCGTCAAGGATTATCTCGGGGTTTATCATGGCGATGCAGAGCGGTGACTGTGATGCGATTTCAGGCGTGCAGCATGAAGAATGTCCGTTGTTAAACGGGACACGCTACCCACAGAACGGAAGCCGATATTTCGTTCGTGACTGTTGTCACTTGATGGATGACACAGTAAGTCCCAGAATAGGAGAAGAAGAGTTCGTCAAAACATGCCACGCGACGCGACGGCGACCAAACCACTAATAGTGATCCCGGCGACAATTGAAGGTTTCCGTGTTGGGAGTGACATCCCGATTTCTATACACCTGTAATGAGGAGAGGAAATAGTAGTAACCTAATGAACTCTCTCGGCACGAGTGGTAGCTGCTTCGGCATACTCAATTGTGGTCTGAGAAGGTGGTAGAAGGGTGTCAAGAGGTAAAGCTGAGTCACAGCCCTAGGGCACATAGATCGGTAACGAGCCTGAAGCCTCGTGACGAATGAATTGTAAGCAAGCGTGACGTGAGGTAACGCCACATCCCAGTCGCGATGGCCGTCGGAGACGTACATATACAACATGTCTGTAAGCTTCCTACTGATCCTCTTCGTGAGGTATTTATATGCGGTTGGCAAGCAGTTATGATCTTGTGTTGTGTTGCGAACGCACGAAGAAGGTCCTCAACAGCGCGGGACAAGGAAAAGCGGCCCTGATTAGTAAGAAACCGGCGACATGCACCGTGATGGGAATGACGTCAAGTAAAACAAACTCCGCAACGTCGGATGCACAGCTGACGAAATGAGCACGGCCAATGGCATAACCACTTCGTCTAATCAGTGGCGACAGGTATCTACGTGTTGTCCAAGGTAGATTCGCAAAGGGACCAAGCCTATGGACACCAACACGAAAATAAATTAAGGTGACATTTACGTATGGGTCTTATGATAGAAGACGTCATAACGTTGCTTCGACTACTAGGGAGAAGTTTCGGACGCAGTTACTATAATTACGATACGAGCACTCAAGTACCGCGAGGAAAGACTAACAGCGAAGGGGTTTAAGCGCCGTGGCCTAGGAGAGACAAAGTCCTACTGCGTTTCTGTTGCTTAAGATGTTAGCACAAAAGGTTGCGGCTGCATTTTCATTGTTGGTCAGTTTAAGCAAGAAGGTGTCAATGTCAGTGTTTTAAAATGTTTATTCTGGGATGCTTACGCCGGATGAAATATTTTTGCTTTTTGCGAAAAGAGGGAGACTGTGAAAGAGTAGTGTGTGTATGAAGGTATTTATTACTGAAGAAATAGTTGAGCTTTCTCCCAGCCGCTCACTACGCGCTAAGAGAGTGGTCTCCCAGATTTTTTCAGAACATTAGAAAGATCAAATTTGAGGGCATATTCATGGTCGTCATCATCAACATCCAATTTAGGTCGACTGCAGGACGATCCTCTTCAATTGACGTTCGCCACTCTTGTCTTGCGCTGCCTGAGTGCATTCTTTCCTTCCGAATGTTGCTATTTCTCCCCTCCATCGAGTTAATGGCCTTCTTTTTCTAAACCCACCTCTGGCTCTCCATTCTGTAACCCTGGTGAACCACCGGTTGTCAGTTTCTCTCACGGTGAAAATTGCGAGTTTGAGGACTGCCTTATTTGTTATCGCAATGGTGATGTTTTTCAAATTTTCTTCGGTGCGGGAAAATTTGTGCCATGGTAAGCTCTGCAATATCCAGGTGATGGTCACTCGCTGAATGAGTTCTACTGCTTTATCATTCTTTCCTTCCAGTCTCCTCTTGGTTAGGCACTTTATAATGTGGGTAATTAGCTAGAGAGTCTCTTTTCTGGCGAATGTGAGTTCTGCTCTGCCCCTTTATTTTAGAGCTATGCTCACCCCACTTACGTGACTTTTCTCGGGGAGGACATCCGTAAGTATTTAAGGGTGATTTTTAACTTGGCCGCACAGCGCTCTCCGTCGTTTGCCAAACGGACACAGAGCCACGGGAATGTTGCAAAGTAGTTTGAAAATTGATGTGATTAGATCCTTGGGTTTTATTTTAGGTCGTTTCAACTCATAATCATTGCCTTCCGTGTGTGCAGAGAGAGAGAGAGAATAAACGTTTATTTAAATCAACAGGGGGGAGTGTACTGAAGCTTGAGGGAGGCGTCCTCAGTCCAGGATGCCTTGAGCGCCGGCAGCACCGACAGCCCTTTAAGCCAGCCGAAGCTGGTCGTCCAGGCTGGTGCTCGCCAAAGCGCTCTCCAAAACCTCGAGAGTAGAAAGTAGCACGTTAGGAGGAATCAGTGGGGATTGGTCACACCCTCCGACCATATGGCGTAGCGTTGCGGGTTCTCCGCAAAATCGGTGAGACTGGCGTTACTCATCTGCCCCTGTTTTGGTCAGATGACCCAACGCTGGCGCCAGCTTCACCCTCGGTGAAAAGACTCCGCGGTTGCCCTGTGGATAAGATGTCATACTTGTCACGCGTCCTGCCCGGCAGAGAAGAAGGAAATGGGGAACCCAGACATGCTTGGCAAAGCAGATTTATCACACAAAACACGCACGTCGAAACCAAACCCGAGTAAAGAAACGCACACGCTATAACAAACTACCAAACCCAATAAACAATGTCCTAATACAACTCTGCCTCACAGCTTCACAATGTCCCGGGAAGATGTTCTACAGAATGTAAAGCTTACTTAACTCACGGGCTATGACGGGCGGGAATCGCTGTATGGCCGTGAAGAGCTGGTGCCCACGTTCTGTCATCACGATGTTGGGGGGACTGGCGTAGTGCGACTCGTTTCGGGAGCGTTGCCGTCGTGGTGTCCGTAGTAGCGGAAGACGATGGTTCGATGCCGCTGACCGAGAACACACGCCCGTCGCCGCTGGAGCCGCCAAGGCGTGGGTTGGCGCAGTGTCGCGAGACCGGAGCCGATGCGTCGTCGGCCCGCTCCCACCCAGTCTTGTGTGGCGACGTCGGTGCCTCGGGTTGCGTCACCTTCGGCTTGGCTCTTCAGAAAAACGGTCTCTTCACGCCGCACCTGCCTCAATTTCTCTTCTTCCTCGTCTTCCTCCACCTTGTTCTCTCCCGCGTAATTGCGGGGTTGACCTCAACTCATGACAATACCCCCCTCTTTAAGAGTTTTTTCTAAAAAAAAAACTTCTCACCAACCTCCCCTGGGAAGACCATGAGTCACTAGGTCCACAACCACTGTTCACTTATCACACAGTCATTGTTCACCGTCACATTGTTCTGCCTCACATTGTTCACCATCACGCACTCACTGTTCACCATCGGCGTCACCATGGTTCACCATCACTTTTTTATTACCGTGCACTTCACTGATGTCGCGCACTATTCACGTTCTGTTCACACAATGTTCAGTAATGTCCCAACCAACCTACCACCGTCTCTCGCACACCACGTTACTCATACCGTTCGATGACACTAGATTATCCCCATGAACACTTCTCTAAATATACCATAATTCACAATGACACACGGGTATGCTGTTTCGAAATTATCTTGTTTGTAAACACCACTGTACCGACTAATTTACCCCTCTATACATCCACCAGTGCTTCTATAACTTAATATACTACACCCAGTACTGCACTACAACACAATAGTTGTCTTCCCAGAAAAGTTGTCGCCATGTTCGAAGCCTACTGTTATTGGAATCCCGTTTCATTTCAACTTTTTTCCGCCGCGTCCATTCAGAACCTTTGGCTACATTGTCACTTAGATTTTCACAATGCGTCCCCGTTTCTTCATCGACATGCCTACAGCCCCAACACTTGCTAACCGGTACTTTTTGAATGCTATGCTTCTGAGCTCTGCCCAGAAGACGCCTGGGCCACCTTGCCTCCTCTAGCTTTTCGCTCGTTTGAAAAAGCTGGCTCTTTCGTTCAATGCCATGCTTTCGAACTTGCTTACTCAGTGCTTGCAAGCCTTCTTTGCATTGCATCAATGGCCCATGCATTAGATACCGGTCAAACGCGTGAAGTCGGTGCTCTTGCACGACTGTAGACAACTCGGTTCAATGGCGCTGGCCTACTAGGTCATAAAAAATGGTACTTTGCTGTTCTGTTTTGGCCTCTGTAACAACCTCTGCTCCTGAGCAGTCCACTTGATTGTCTAAACACGTCGCTCTGTCCTGAAGGACTAAGTTCCAATCCGCAGCCATAGGCACTTCTGAAAGCACCTTACTACACCCTCCAGACGTGGTACTGTTCACACAGGCATGCGGAGTGGCAGGCACCTCAGTCTCAGTAACGAGTATTTTGGATACTTCTAAACCACAGAAGTCAGGTGTACCGGGAGCCATCAGCCTTCCCTCTCCCGATGTATTCTCAGCATGGTGACCTCCATGCGACTGGTTTGCTGCCGTGACACACTCACAGCGTTCATGTCCCTGCGGCTGGACTCCCACCGTACCAGAACCAGAACATTCAATGAGTGGCGCTTCATACTCGGCTTCCTCCTGAGTTAGCTGCAGAAAGCCCTTTTCGTTTTCTTCTATGTATAGTGCGCACTCATCACTGCATACGATGGGCGTGTCTTGCCTTCCACGTGCGGCGAGTTCGATTCTTTCTGCTGGTTTGTAAATTTCTTGGACGAGCCGCAGCTTTGACTCTAGCCGTTGTATATCTTCTTGCAATATTGTTCTTTCTGCCTCAAACGCCTGCTGCTCTCTGGGACTCTCTTTCTCGACTATTTTAAACGCCTGCTCCTTGTTCAAACCGTGTGTTTGAACTAATGTTAGAAATTTTCCCGAATCCATTCTTCCAAGCAGCCAAGACGTGTGACTGGGCCAGTCCTGGCAGTTATTGCGCCAGTATCCTGGCAGGCTCGCCAAATATTTTGTCACACGCCCGTCGCCGCTGGAGCCGCCAAGGCGTGGGTTGGCGGAGTGTCGCGAGACCGGAGCCGAAGCGTCGTCGGCCCGCTCCCACCCAGTCTTGTGTGGCGACGTCGGTGCCTCGGGTTGCGTCACCTTCGGCTTGGCTCTTCAGAAAATTCCCCGCATTTCCCCGAGGGGAAGAATGTGAAAGTGCGAATGCACGAGTTGAATTTGCGCGGTTCGGTAATGTTCGCGAAAGAGAGATCACACACACACACACACACACAACTACAAAGAAAGAAAGATGCATTTATTCACAGACACCTATTTGTGTTGTCGTTGTACTTGATTGCTAGAGCGGATCTCAGCTTTGAAATTTCGTGTCAGTACTCCTTTAAGCAGGTGCATTAGCCCTTCTCACGCCCGATTCTTGGCCAATTCCCCACGTGGGTATGTGCCATGTCAGCGGCCAGGCAGCGCGCGCCCATCTCCACGTGCGCGGACATCGCCGGTGGACGCAGGTTCAGGGTCGCTTAAGAAGTGCATTGCACTTAAAAAACGGTCTCTTCTCGCCGCACCTGCCTCAATCTCTCTTCTTCCTCGTCTTCCTCCACCTTGTTCTCTCCCGCGTCATTGCGGGGTTGACCTCAACTCATGACATTACCTCCCCCCTTTAAACAGCATTGAACAGCCAGCATTGAAGTGAAGTTAGAGACGTGAGGAAGAAGAGGAGTGAGGCAAGCACTGGGAGAAGGAAGAAGAGGAGAAGACCAGGCTACGCTCCTGGAGCCGGCCCCAGCGTCATCGGGGCGTGACGACGCTTCAGGCCTACCGACAAGAGTTCCAGGCGACGATCCTGGAGGGAGACCCCGCGGCAACGCACCGTCGGCAACTCCTGAAACGGGATGCAGCTGGGCTACAGGCGGCGACGCTCGTGCTACGCTGCGACGTCAGTGCGATATCAAAACTAGGGCTACGCTCCCTTGGCTGTGGGCGGCGTCGGGTGGGCCAGCTTCCTGCAAGCCTCTACGAGACGCGACGAGACGCATCGACAGTAACGTGAGGCTACGTCACACCTGAAGACTTAAACGCGAACTCAAACCGCGAGAACGCTCCCATGACTATTTACCGTTTTTTGTCTTGTGCCTTAATACCGTCGCCATGTATTAAACGGTTTTTTTTGTGCGTCCGGTCTACTTGGCGAATTGGCGTGACAATTTTGGCGAGCCTGCCAGGATCCATAATTTTGTATTGTCACTGTCAATTCACCCAGGTGGACTATGGATCCAGAAAAACTGTTAGCCCTTACCGAGGCACTGGGATTGACGAAGGAGGAGGCGTTGGCTATATCGGGAAGAGCAGACCGAGAGAAGCAGAAGAGAGATGAACGAGAACGGCAGAAGGAAGAGAGAGAGCAGAAAATACAAGAACTTAAGGAGCAGCTTGCTGAACACGTTTCGCATGGACCGATAACAGAGCCATGTGAGAGGGCAGGTTCTGTGTAACACCGAGCCCTAAACATCAATCCAAAGAAAGTGATGGCACCGTTCGACGAGAGCCGGGACGATGTAGACGCGTACCTTCGACAATTTGAAAGGATAGCCGCATGCCAGGGATTGGAAAGGTCAGAATTGGCTATAGCGTTGAGCTTGCTCTTGGAAGGAGAGGCATTGAGTATCTTTGAACGAATGCCATCGTCAGACTCTAACGACTACGACAAAGTAAAGATTGCTCTCCTCCCAAGATTTCGGCTAGGTGCAGAAGAGTTCAGACAAAAGTTCAGACAGTGCAAGCCAGAAGATGCAGAGACAGGCCGACAGTTTGCTGTCCGGCTTAGCAACTACTTCGACAGCTGGATTGAGCTTTATGTCACCGAAAGGACCTACGAGGCAATCCGAAATAGGATCATCGTGGAGCAATTTCTAAATTGCTGTAATGCCGATTTAGTGGACTTCTTAAAAGAGAGACGGCTTCAGGCTCTCGACGACCTGGCCGAGTCGACAGACGCATACATCGAAGAGCAGGGTTTGGAAAATTTGGGTGAAATAAAAGTCAAGCCAGACAAGAAGCCGGAACTCAATGCAAACACTCCAGAAACAAGAGATTGTCCAACAGGTTCCCGCCTGCCTAGAACATGTTTCTTGTGTGATGGCGTGGGGCATCTGCCAGAATATTGCCGCACTAATAATTCAGGTGGCAAAGCAGACCTTGTGTGCAACGTTTGCTACAAGAGTGGACACGAGACTGAAGACTGGCGGTTTAGGACCAAAGACAAGGCGGGGAGTGTTTTGTGCACACAGATCCGGACGCCAGGTCTTCAGCAAGATTATGAGGGAAGAGAACAAGATAAAGCTGAAGCAGTAGTAGTTGGCTCAGCGATTGACCAATTGGACGAGGAAAAGACAATGCTGCGGGTTCCATCCTTTCAACCATTGGCACTAACTCCTAGTGAATTAGAAGAACGACAAAAACAAGACCCATCTCTACGGGGCTGCTATCTGCAAGTAGGAACTGAGTGGAAACGGAATCGTACAGGGTACGATTTCCAAGTAGTAAATAGACTCCTTTACAGAAGGTGCCAATACAATTGTGGTAGACAAGCAATGCAGCTGGTCGTACCTCAAGAGCTACGAGATGCAATTTTGGCAACAACGCATCAAAACGTGGGGGCGGGGCACCGACGGTTAAATCAAACTATTAGGAGGATCACCGAGGAGTTCTTTTGGCCTAACATGCAGAGTGACACGAGGCGTTATGTGAAATCGTGCCAAGTTTGCAGGCCAGCATTTTTTAAGGACCCCTCTGGAAATCCACCACGTCGAGGACAGTGGAATGCTATGCTACCAGTCCAAAGAGCGATTGCAAACAATGTCCAACGGAAATGGAGTAACGAAGCACGGGAGAAGTTCCCCAGGTGGCCATTTAAGTTCAGCTGGCGTGGAAATAGTGGAGGATACAAAGTGCTAAGAGCACTTGTTTACAAGAAGGGAAAACTATGGAAGTATAAATGATTCAGAACGTTCGACGTGCTTCATAGACAGTTAGTGCTGTATTTAGTTACATTCGTTAATGACTGTGAACATTGCACACGTGTGAACTTAAGAATGGCATGGCGAACTTTGTGTGAACTTAGTTTCTTACAGACTATTAGGACTTCGTGGTGACACCGCGAGTGTGAAAAACGACAGTGTGAGCCAAGCTAGTGAATTCTACAGGATCAACCCGGCGGCCAATCTTTGGGGTGTGAATGAGCCGTTTTTTTATGGAAAACACGCTTAAAAGGGGGAGGTAATATCATGAGCAACCTCCCGAAGGGGTATGTGTCAAAACCCGCCGAAGGGGCATGTGCCCAGTAGACGGGCGTGAAATGTGCCAGCATTGAAGTGAACTCTGAGACGTGAGGAAGAAGAGGAGTGAGGCAAGCGCTGGGAGAAGGAAGAAGAGGAGAAGACCAGGGTACGCTCCTGGAGCCGACCCCAGCGTCATCGGGGCCTGACCACGCCTCAGGCCTTCCGACCGGAGTTCTAGGCGACGATCCTGGAGGGAGACCCCGCGGCAACGCACCGTCGGCAACTCCTGCAACAGGATGCAGCTGGGCTACAGGCGGCGACGCTCGTGCTACGCTGCGACGTCAATGCGACATCAAAACTAGGGCTACGCTCCCTTGGCTGTCGGCGGCGTCGGGTGGGCCAGCTTCCTGCAAGCCTCTACGAGACGCGACGAGACGCATCGACAGTAACGTGAGGCTACGTCACACCTGAAGACTTAAACGCGAACTCAAACCGCAAGAACGCTCCCATGACTATTTACCGTTTTTTTGTCTTGTGCCTTAATACCGTCGCCATCTATTACACAGTTTTTTCTGTGCGTCCGGTCTACTTGGCGAATTGGCGTGACAATGCTGCTGAGCCCAATGTTGTGGGTTCGGTTCCCGTCTCCAGCGGCCGTCTTTCTAATGGAAGCAGAAAACTGAAGCGTCCATGTGTCGATTCTTCAGCGCACGTTAGAGATCGCTGGCTGGTCAAAATTGTTCTGGAAACTTACGCTACGGCGTGCCTCGCAGCTATGATGTAGGTTCGGCTCATGGGCTACTGGAATATTGTTCTTATCTTCCTGTGGAAGGAAGGAAGTATGCTACCACCAACCTTGGGTTCAACAAAATTCACTACGCAAGCGCGGCACCCTCTGAAAGTGCGCGTCCTTTCTTTCGTGTCCGCCGTAGTGTTAGAGGCCTCCTTTTCACACTTCAGTGGCACCGGTTCAGGCCCGCCCTCAAATTTGTTGCTTCTGCCGTAGCTTCAGGCTTGAAGCGATGACGTATTTCTGCGGACATTTGATGAGCAAGGCGGATAGAGGACGAATAGCAGCCATGGGGAAATCGAAAAATGAGCCTAATAATGCTATCGCGTAAAAGCGTTAAGTGGGAATGTACCAATGGTTGTATGAGACCTGGCGGGGACGCGGTAGGCTTCTTGAAGTGTTGACGTAGGTAACACGATGCCACATAAAACTCGCAAAAAGCGCAAAGGCCGGATCAAGAAAATGAACGATGCACACTGATGTGAGTGGGGGATATATCGAAATGACCAGCCGCACCTAGCTAATGAAGTGATTGGGGATGTCTTTTCGAAGGTGGTTTTAAACAACAACCAGAAATCTGGACGGAGATTCTGGAAGAAAGGCGGTCATCTTCTAGTCGCAGCAGATTGGTGGTAGGGGAAGGGGAGCGTGGGTGAGACTGTCGATAATGTATTTCAAAGAGGGGTCATGACGCTGCTCATAACCGATGTGAAGCAAGCATGCTGTAGAGGGAGCAAGCAGGATTGGGGCAGATGATCGGGCGGGTCTACCGGATAATGAGAGAGACAGTGGTCGCCGTGATGAAGGCGACCAAATATTAAACGACAGGGAAAGAATACTTTTAAAGGTGTAGTGCTCAGCGACCAAAGAGTCTAGTGAGATCCTGCAATGCAGAGAGCCAGCATATCATATGATTATCCGCCCATACAAATAGGAGCGAAACTTTTACGGCGCACACAAATGCAAGGCATTTCCACTCGTTGATGGAGTAGCTGTGTTCGGCAGGGGAAAAGATGTGACGGGCGAACTGCGATGACGTGGACATGGCCATCCTCGCCAGGACGGCGCCGATGCCATCACTGCTGGCATCGGTTCGGTAGGTGTGGCCGCATTGAAGTCGGCTAAAATTGGTGAGAGCACGTGGAGGAATTTGAGCACATGAATGGCCTCAACTTGGTCCACACCCCCGAAAAACTGGACGTCTTAATTGAGAAGGTCGGTTAGAAGACGGACAATGTGAAGAAAGTTTTTTTATGAAACGTCCAAAATAATAACAAAGTCTGAGAAAGCTGAGCATGGCGTCTGTAGGACACAGATTTGCGAAGTTCTCTACGCTGTTGACTTTCTCAGGTCTGTCCGAACTCCTTTAGAACCGACGAGATGGCCGAGAAATAGGATACGGCGGGGAGCAAATTAAGATTGAGAAGAGTGTGGTTGGAGTCCGGCACGACGGGAAAGAGAAAGGATGTCCCAATGGTGAGTTAGGTGTGCTTCGACTAATGGCGAGAAGACAATATTATAACCATTGTAACATAAGAAGTGGAATATTTATTCTGCGGGGAAGAGAATTCACCATTTATTTGAAGGTCGCTGGCGCGATTGAAAATCCACAGGGCGTAACCTTTAATTGGTAAACACAATCGGGTGTTACAAAAGCGGTTTTTGCTCTGTACATCTCGCGTGCAGAGAAGTGTCAATTGCCTGAGCAGACGTCGATTGATGAAACTCACTTGGCAATGTCAAGGCAGTCGAGGGCGTCGTCTATTGTTGACAATGGGTATACATCCTTCTTGCTTATTTTGTGAGGTTGCGCTAATCGACGCAGAAGTGCCAAGGGTTGTCTTTCTGTTTGCCCAGAAAAACCAGATACGCCCAAGGACTGTAAAAATGCTCGATGATGTCTTTATGGAGCATTTTACCTGCCTCTTTTTGGATTACTTCGCGTTCTGCATGGGACACTCGATACAGGCGCCTGTAGATTGCCCTGATATCGCATGTGTCCTTCCAGTGCTTCACTTATGTGTTCACCGAAGGGGTGGTCGGGGAAGTCGAAAATGTCCCAACAGCGCACGAGCACCTCGCGCAGTTCTTGGATGTGTGGCTTTGAAAGTTCGGAGCTGATCTTGAAGCCAGATTTCTCGGTTAACTACGGGGTAGGTATTAAATCACGAGAGGAGGGCAATAGAAAAGCGTTGAAGGGTAGCGCTGGAATTTTGATGTCGTGTAGTGCCGAAACTGACGCAAGTGAAATTTCTTCAGAAGTCCTTGGGACTACAGTTTAAAATTTGCAAATGGAAGATGGTATGGGTCTCCTTGAAGGTGACAACAGAGTTTACAAGGTTCACAATGCGCGTTAGGTGAACGCTGGTGGAGGGGGACTTAAAATACAAGCTATCACGTAGAGAGTGGCGAAAGGTCAAGGAAACATGGGGCGCAGACGGATGAACTCACATGAACATAACCACTGGGAATCTGAGACTTCGGGACCACAGGGCGATAGCGGCACCTCGAGGCGGAGTAAACGTTCCACACAAATAATTTGTGCAGATCGTTCCAACAAAACCTCAAGGACGCGGATGAAACCGTGCGTGCACTTTTCTAAAACTGAGAACAAAACTCTCCTTGCGTGACCTGCAATGGTTACACGAGCCGGGAACATTCCGGTAAATCGCGGCGTCACTCCAGCGGCAATGAGAATATGCGACATGGCGGGCATTAAAGTTTTTGGGAGGCGTCGACGAAGGTGAGTATTCATTATTGAGATATAATAACGAGTGTCCGTAAGAGCAGTGACCGGAACAGCGTCTACTTCCTCTTCAATTAAATTGAATCAAGTCGGCAACGTCAAAAGAGGATTTTCCGGCTGAGGTCGGAAAGCAGCGTCCCCTGTGGGCACTGCATCCGGCAGAGTTCCGGTGAGGATCTTGGAGAGGGTGCCGACAGTTAAATGTGTGGGCACGGCGGTGAACGTGACTGTTAGTTTGGCGGTGGTGTTGAGCGTCCAAATCGGGAGGCAGAGCTGATGGCATTGATGATGGATTCTAGCGGCCGCGAAGGGGCAAAATAGCGGGGCACGTCACTCGAATTACGATCTGCAGGGACTTCTTTCCGCACCTCAAAGCCAATAGCTCTGACAGTGCAGAGCAGCATGGCCAACACGGGAGCAGGTGAAAAAGATGAATTTGTCGTCGGCGGTCCTCCAGTAGGCGGGATTCGGGTAACGCGGATGACCATACACTTTGCAATATCCCGGTGGTGCTAAACCATTGGGGATTGCAGGAGGGCTCACTGCGAATATCGGACTGGGACCCATATTTCTAATTACGACCTGGATGACCGCTTGAGTCGACGAAATCGCTGAAACAGGGCTGTCGGCCGCATTGGTGCATAGTATTGACCGGGGCAGTCGCTTCCGGTTGTCGGCACAGTATACTTTGGACAGTGTGTACGAGGGAGTCGTGGCAAGAACTTTTGGGAGAATATGACTGAAGGGATAGTGTTTTGCAGGAAGACGACGCAGCGGTGTTGGGAATCGTAGGAAGTGCTGCGTGTTGGGGTGACTTTTTGGTTGCTCGAAGAGTTAACATTCCTTCAAGGTGGTATGGACTTTTGTACAGCCCTTACATATGATGAAGTGGAAAGCGTCGTCAGCTATTCCTTTAAGCACATGCCCAATTGAGTCCTGCTCAGACATATCATTATTGACCTTCAAAAGAGAGCCGCAACCTCTTGAATATAAGAGACGTAGGGCTCGGTCAATATCGGGGCACGGGATGCAAGTTCTGTTTTTGAGCGTAGCTGATAGTCTATGGGCTTGCCGAATATTTTCGAAAGTTTCGCTTTACCGACTTTCCAGCTGGTTAGAGTAGCTTCTTTTCTTTGGTACCATATGATTGCAGCACGTAATAAGAAGAAAGATAGCCAAGCATGAGCGTTGGTACCAATGGTTGGGGGCGCTGACCCGCTTGTGGAGGTTTAGCCAATTTTCGACGTCACCATCGCCACTGCCGCACTCGTGGGGCTGAAAAACGACGACAAGTGGAGTCGCCGAATCGCTTGGCGAAGCCATCTGTCCGGATTAATATGACGCCCGATTTTGAGATACGTAATAAAGGGTCACGATGCCCTTTCGATTGTGAAGCCGAGAGGATTGGGAGGGAATGTCTGGGGTTACGTGAAGGAAGACGTGAAGCAAAAAGATATTCACTTAGTGTGTTTACAAGCCCGAGAGGACCGCACGAGCAGGGCGCTAGATCCTCTTCTACTTCTAGCTCCGTGCCTTAGTCCGAGCGTGCTAGTGTCATTCATCTTTCGGCTGGTACACGTTTCATTTACGAATGTTGTAAATATATAGGCTACGTACTACGTCTTGCGGTTTTTCCTCTTCAGCTAAGACAGTGTAGCAGTATAAACTGTTCCTCGTCTTCTCGGCGGGCATTTCACTTGCGCGTGGGGGTCTGTGGCGGCAGATGGTGGGTCCTGCCGAGCCTGACCCACACGCTCACCCTAGCCTCTGCAGGAGCAACTGCGACCTAATCTTTCCTAGGAACACGTTGGTAGAGGGGGTTACCGTTGTTCACAGACGCATTATCATCCATTTGGTATGCGGAATCTGTGCTTGTTTTGTGCTTTTTTACATGAATGCTGAGCTGTACGCTTTATGTCTCAGAGCCTAACACGCGGACTCGGTGTGCTTGGCAAGTTCTACCTGTGTTTTATGTATACATAAAAATTTCCATCCCACCACAGGCTAAGAGCTACGCTGTAAAAATATTCGGCAGCGACATTTACAACTATATACGTAAAAGAACGCCTAAACCTTATAATCAGGCGGGTGAAATGTTTTCGATTACTTCTTGTGAGAGGGCGATTGAAGAAGTTGGTGAGGTGCAAAGCGTGGAGAAGAAAGAACGTCAATTCACAAACAATCTGATAGTAGGAAGACAATTCAGACGCAAAGTTATCATATGGGGATTTGGTTGAACCGAGAGAGTGCATTTATTTTTGTAATTCACATTGAGAAAGAAACGGCTCCTAAAAATAGCATTTGCGCGGCCAAATGCGAGGTCACTTCTTTTATGCTAGCTTATAATGACTTCAGATTTATTTGTTATATTTGTAAATGTCAATCATCTTGTGTTATCAAGCTAAACTGAACTATAGGCTAATGTTACCTGAATGAAGTTTCCAACACCATGCAGCGCGTCGTCCTGTGATTTTTTAGTCTGCGTCGCATTTTTCTGCACTATTTTTCATGATGTTAACTCTGGGCGGGCTGAATGCAAGTTCCGCACGCAATCCCCTGCCAGCGCAGCTCCGTTCATCTAGCCAACTCAACAGATACCAACTCAATGAATTTAGTTTTTCGACTTAGAAACGCGAGATATAGAGGTTTATTGAATGAGCATTTTCAAAAGGCGAGTTGCTGAAGTATATTTAGGGGAGTACCAGCTCACGTTCGCGCTGTGAGTCTCCCCTATTCGCGTCGCCTTAAAAAGGGGAGATATTGTAGATATGGGAGATATATAGGGGAGACGTGGTAGCCTCACGTTTGTCGCGCCATCATGCGACATCCCCTTAAACCTGAGATTCTTTGTCAAGTCGCCAAATGACTGCGCCCGAGCAGTGCAAACGCAGAAGTACGTCTCGGAGCGGCGTTGAGTCTAGCGTTTTGCTTATAGCTCCAACACGGGGATCCGCAGCTTGGCGTCCACTCTGTTTGACTTTGCTTAGCACATTGTAAGGTTCAGAATAACGGCTACGTAACTCCGAGACTTACACATGCTCAGACATGGGTGTAAGAGTGCTGATTGTCAATGACTTTCGATCCCACTGGTGGAGAGAAGAGAAAACCAAAGCAAAAGGAAAGGGACGATGGGAAATTTGAAGGACATGTTATGAACCAAAGCATTTCTTTTTAATTCACTCTATCTAGAAGAATGATTCGGTTTCCTTGAAATTTGTACTGTTGCCTCACGCTCGCTAAGATGGGAGTGACATGTTATATATTTGAAATTCTGGTGCGAATAAATAATTTTAAACGTGTTCATTCCGGTCTTGCTACGATAAATATGCCGATTCCGGTCATCACAAGTCAATCCTACAATTCTCTAAGAATGACCACAAACCTCCGTAAAAGTTGATTGATTGATTGTAGGGTTTAACGCGCCGACGCAACGCAGGCGATGAGGCGCGCCGTAGTGGAGGGCTCCGGCTTAATTTGGACCACCTGGGGATCTTTATCGTGCGCCGAAATCTCGTACACACAGGCTTTTTTGCTTTTCGCCTCCATCATAAAAGCGGCCGCCGCGGCCGGGTATCGAACCCGCAACCCTCGGTAAAAGTTGGGGCAGTACATATATAACGTATGTTTTTAAAACAACTTTTGGGGGATTCAGCACCGTATCATCCTGTCTATAATAGAGCTTTTTAACTGAAAGCAAATTTATTTTATTTCTCGGAAAACAAGAAAAAAATTATTTCACAGTCGCAATATTCCCTTATTTAAAAACAAACAATAATTATCTTGTCTAGGAAATTATTAAAATTTTATCATGCAGGTATAATTTTTTAAGTAGTCATATAACTAAACACACGTAACAGTCCGTTACGTGCTACTGGGAGGGTCGGTATACAACAGTGGCTGAAGTGGTGCCGTCTATATAAAACCAGGAACCAGCATCGGCTGCCCCAGGGACGTAACTTACCGCATTCAAATGATGACTACACCATGCAGCGGAATCGTGCCTGATTAACTCGCATTTAGCAACATATTCTGTACTTCCCGGTATTCGTCAGCATGATCAATTTTTCAGAATTTGTTGTTATACCTGTAGAAGGAAACCAGGGCCCGCTTGCTCGAAGCCAAATAATACAGTCTTATTCGCAGTCTAATCTTATTGGCAGTCTTATTCAGGATCTTATGTTCCCTAGGCTATAAGACGCTTTCTGGAAACTTATAAGACAGCGAATAAGACTCTAAATAAGAACGCAATAAGACTGTGAATAAGCCTGCTCCGAGCAGTTTTATTTACAGTCTTATGCTGACGTGGTCGGTCGTTTCATCATAACGATCGACCTCCATACCGTGAAAAACGAGTGCAGTAGCCGTACAAGTGGCGAACGATACCAGGCGGTGGCCGTTCGACCGTTTGCTTGGAACAAATAAATGCCTGTTCCGAGGAGATCGACGCTGTTGGAAACACGGTCGGATGGAAAGCAACAGACAACGCAGGCGCCGGAAGCCGCTACCTACTTTGAAGTGGCACCGGTGGCTGCAGCCAACCACCGTTTTCAAATTTCGCTGCGCGCTATGGGCGTGTTTTTGTTGTTCCCGGGTAGGGCGGCTTTTTTTCTCCCTCAGGTCAAACAAAGATGGACACGAATGATAGTCTGCGGCCCGATATTAGTCCCGAGAAGACATCGGGCGGCCAAGCGCGCGGTGTGAATGTGTGATCGTCTGCTATGTCGGCTGTCACCAGCTACGAAAAGGTGGCACGGAAAGAACGGAACAAATGTATTGTTTTATAAAACCATGCCCATTAACCCAGGAACAACAAATAGGCGTTCACAATAGAACTACAATGTGACAACAAAATTACACACATCATCAAAACGCTAGCAGCCTGTAGTACCTGTGCCCATGAGCGTCAAATAAAATCACGTTTTCAACGAGAAGCTGCGCAGACTCACGTCTTTCCATCCTTCTCTTCGAAAGTGGCGGTTACGCAGCGCATTCTGCTTGAGCAAATGGGATCCGGAGGCGACACGTAAAAGCAGCATCATAATACCAACATTCGGCTATATTCTACAGCGCGATTGTTTAAATCGGCAGCCCTCGCTAACGTGCTGCCGGCTAGGCAGCGGGTTGTTGCGATCGTGTTACGTGTCGCCGTTCCAGGCGGCGTGGGCCGCTGGAGTGCTCGTTGTATCCGAGTCTACGACGATGAACCCGAAGCCAATTCGCAACTTTCTAATTTACGGTGAGATGAAACGCACGACTCGTGTTGCGACAACGTCAGACAACGTCGCTGCTTTTTGCGTCAGCCCAGTGGGTTTCTCCGGGTTTCTCGGGCCCATGCTTCGGGCAGACGATCTTTGTTTTACGCGGCCGGGCGACCGAGGCCCGGCTGCGTGAGTTGGCGTACCAAGGATGGCGGATCATTGTAACGTATGTGTCACAAGGACCAAATACGGCGTCTGATGGTCAGAATTTCTTGAATCTATCCAATCATGGTTGAAAATAAACGCTTGCCCAACGCCGGCGACGGCAACAAGCAGTTTTGCGGCGTATTCCCCGCTTTTCCCTAGGGGCCTCTCTCGTGCTTATCTAGGTACCCGCTGTCCCTATAGTCTTCAGTAAGACCGCTCTGTAGACTGGCCCGAGTGCTTTCGAGCAAGCGCACTAGTCCGAATCTTATTCGTGGTCTTATTGAAGTCCGTGAATAAGACTAGACTGTGAATAAGACTGCCAATAAGAACGTGTGTTCGTGCAAGCGGGCCCAGTTAACATTTGATGTGTGAGCAATGTACTGCTAATCAAAACACAGTGGACGTGGGATTTGGTTTTCCAAATTAATATAGCAATTAGGAGGACACTCAAGCCTTTCCTGCAACGTACCGCCCCCAAAAATGTTAACAGTACAAAATGACAAGGTGCCAGCCTGTGCAAAAAGCGGCATTGTCAAATGACACGTAGGCTAGACAGACATAGTCGTGCGCATGCGCTGGAGTATCCAGGTGCAGAAAGTCCGCCCCGTGAGCGCCGATCAGCAGCCGACAAAGATGCGCCAGCTGCTATAGTAAGCTGCCGTTCTGTGGATGGAGTGGCACCCCCTTCTTTGCTGTTGTTAGCACATTTGACTACTGTAGCTATCGCGAAAGTATTGTCGAAGTTTCCAATATTGTTTTGTTTGTGTTCCTTTCATAGCCCGAAGGCTTAGTGAATGCTTAATGAGTTCAATATATATCCAGGTGTACCTATGTTTAGCCCGGTGGGCGAGTGTACGTATCGCAATAGCATTGTGCAATTTTTCAATATTCTTATTGTGTTTCCGTTTATTTCATAGCCTGGAGGCTCAGTGGATACGAAGCGAGTTCGAGGTATATCGGGGAAGCTAGTTTAAAACCCCGGATATAGTCTACCAAAGAAGGGCAGACAGGATCAAGGGATAACGATTTTAATTAGTGCCTTGCCGCAATTATAGGCCAGCCACCACCAGAGGTTTTCTTCGAATGTTCTTGGATCCAGGGCATGTCCTAATAGAAGGGGAAGGTTTGCCGAATTCGTTGCATGGAGAAGGATGGGAATTTCAGGAATTTCACTTATGAATATTCATCGCCATTTTGGGCGTCTTTTTCTACCCTTTATAATGACCTAACACATACCATCATTCGCATTGCCCAGCGAAAGGGACAGCAATTGAAAAATGTACATTGAAACTCTTACGATTGCTGCTTCTGTGATCTGCATGAATAAGTGTTGATTAATGATGGCCCGCGCAGAAGAAAACAGGACAAGAGGCTGCGGTAATCAGTGGCTAAGGCGTTGTGCTGTAGAGCCCAAGGACGCCGGTTTGCTTCCCGGCCGTGGCTTTCGCGTTTCTGATGGAGGTGTAGCGGAAGCCACTAGGCACCCCAGCGCAAGCGTCTCCCGCAAAACGGGGCTTTTCTTTTCTCTCCGGTCTGCCGTCGGCTTAATGAAAGTGCGCCTTTGTGGATACGCGTATTGGCGACGTCGCCGATGGCTTACTACTGGGGTAATTCCCCCGCTCTTTTTAACGGTCGACGTCGGAGGAGGCATACTCTTGTTGTCCGGCCGACTCCTGGCATTAGTCTTGGCGCCGTTGCCGTCTGGTCGCTTGAGGGGGCCTTTTCCTCTCTCTTTTGAAGGACGCGGGTGTTCCCCTTCTTTCCCTCGTCGAGGGACGCCCTAAGAGTACTCATCGTTTGAAAATAGACTTGTCTTGAAACTGCAAACCAGCTCCACGTCTCCTTTCTGACCTCCTTCAGCAGCCGACATTCGGTGCTATTACAATTCCATGTTAAGATTCGCATCTAGTCTGTCGTTTTGCACTGAAGTTTAATATTATCGTTCGTACTCTTTGTATCTACATTAACCAGTTTCGTTCTCTTGAATATTAAGATCGCTTCCCTCTATGCAGAGCTATAGCAGCATTTCTATGTCCGTTCCTTGTTTCAACTATTGGAATGCCGCCATAATTATGTATTGATTTTATTCAAAAGAAGGCGCAGATCTGTGAGATGTACGAAATTGAATGTGAAGGACACAACGATAGTGCAATTTGGTTTAATTTTAGTGTATGATCGGTGCACGTTTGGGCATACGCTTTGCAATAGGACCAAGGCACCGGCAAAAAAAAGCTAAAAGCGTGTCAGCAGTTTTAGCAGACATGTTTAAATATGCCTCCCAACCGGACGGGCTTCCGTCAAACGCCCGACTTGTCACACGGTTGTAGCCAGACATTGCAGTTGAATGCCTGTCTATAGTTTGGCCACATGAATTCATCGATCAACAGGCTTTTTTAGCTCATATAAATCTATTGCATTAGATGATGCTGCATTCGCTGACTTTATTGTGGGGTTAATGAAGAAAACATCCTGGTGTAAAATGTTTGGTAAGGGTAGTGGGAACATTTTACTAGCGCAAAAGACATGCCACACGAGTAAGAAAAACACAGGACCAACCAACTAGCACAAATTTTCGTGTTTAATTGTTGGGTAAGGGGTGTGCGAAATGAATCCGTGCGTCTTAGAGTGATACAAGAAAAGTAATACCTTATTCAGAAGCAGTTTGTTTCCAATGAAACTTGTTGCTTCAGCCCTTAATAAAATTGTCGCATCACTGAATTAGGATACGTTATAAGAGCGAAGGCATGACTAGTTTGGTGTTTCGCATTTTTAAAAGCGGGACAAGAATCTTTCTTCTTATTAGTGTGCGCACATCTGGTGTGAACACTGAGAACTGAACCATACCACAGAAGGTCCCTCGGAAAGCGCAATACTCCGATACTATGTTTACTGGAATGCAGTGTGGGCGCACCACCCCCCACTTCCTAAAAATAATATAGTGCCCTTGGATAATGACAAAGCTCACTCCGATGTGCTTAGCCCTAGTTTTACTCTCGCCGATCAGCTTATTCATGGCGGGGAGGGTGTAGCAAAGGGTCAAGTTCTTACGGCCCTTGTTTGGAAAATTCGGCCCTGCGTACGGGTTTTGCCAAACGGCACCATTTTCTGTGTTCGCGCCGGCCCCCGTGTCTGAATGACAACAAATAGGCACAATACTGCAGAGGGCTATAATACCGGTTCTCATGAGTAATTTAGTAGGCCGCCTTGTTGTCTAAATATGTTGATTCGCACAGTGCTCACACGACAGGAAGAATGCGAGGAGGACGATACAGGCGCTGTCCTTGCGAATGATGTGCTTCTTTCTTTTTCTACCTCGTGTTAGCGCTCTTCCAAGTATGCAACCATACCAACTTGCTCGACTTCTTTACTGTTGAATCTCTTCATAAATGAGACCGATTATATTTGTTGCTGCGGTCCAGCGTAATGGCATTTGGTCGTGAGTTCCTTGCCTCTGCGGACAGTGTGGTTTGTATTTTTGTATGGGCCCTGGTCGGAAATTACTCACACTCAGTTGGTGCAATTTATTTTCTACAAGACGGCCGAGCATGCTCCCACGCCGTCCTGCATTTTGGTTGAGTGAAGCAAGCAAGCATTGTTGGTGGGGAGAAAGCAAATGGCCCGACAAACCAAGAACCCCTAACCACCCGCAGTACTAGAATAAAGCGGACCGGTCGGAGCGTCAACAAACGTTGACGTGAGCACAATATTTCATTGGTGATTGGGGCGAGAAGGGAAAACGCCAATGTGTTGGGTTTCGGCGCGCTTTCAAGATACACAGGCGCTCAAATTTTATCCCGAACACTCCGCTGCGGCCCGCCTTATGCTCAGTCGTAGCCTCGCCGCGTAAAGCCCCACAGTCTGTCATTTAACGACGCTTCGTTTATGGGCAGAGCTATCACGCAACCATGGCGTTGCCCCGTCTGAAGTCTGAATAGTCGGAACACCCGGGATGTACGCAACCATGGCGTTGCCCCGTCTGAAGTGTGAATAGTCGGAACACCCGGGATGTGCTGCACGGGAGCAAGACGCAGGGGGTTTTTTAGAAGCTTGTAAAACGGGCCGGAAGGGATTCACGTGCATGTGCCACACACCATTCAATGGAAAGGGCACAGAGGGAGCCCTCCTGCAACATCATGTGCATACTTCTTTATTTATCTTTTTTTTTTTATTTATTTAGTTATTTTTACACACTGCAACTCGACTAGGCTATTGCAGGTGTGGGTCAGAATCACTTTGTTCCGAAAAAAAAAAAAACAAGAGTACTTCTCAGAGTGTTAAAGAAGGAAGATAGTTCGGACGCAAACATATAAAGGGGAGAGTGTGCGTTGACAAAGGGAGTGAATTCCCTTTGTGTAATGTATTGGAATACACACTATGCTTTAAAATATATAGTGCGGGCACAATGCGAGGTAACGTGTACCTTATGATACTTAATATTGATACCGGTATAATTTGTTATTTTTGTGAGTGTCTATCAGGTTGTGCTGTCGAGATGATCTGAAATACATATTGCGGCTTACTGCATTAAGTTCGAATTCCTAGCAAAGCGTCGTCCTGTGATTTTTTAAACTTTGTCGCTTTTTGTGAGCACTGTTTTCTCTGGTGCCGATGGAACTGTGGCTTAGCTGAATTGCCGTTGTGCATGCATAGCCCCTATACCAACTGAGCGCCGTTACTCTAGCTGCATAAATGTCGACGTTCCAAATGAACTAACGCTTTCGACTTGGAAAGAAGTGTTCGAGAGGTGCATTGCATAAGCGGTTAGTACTTGAATCTCCGGCTCTGACTCTCCCTTTTACATGGCGATGCGAAGTGTGGTGGGTTGTAGCCTCCTGTTAGAAGCGCAATAGAACTTGATTGTATGGCAAGTCCCCAAATGACTCCACCAGAGCAGTGCAAACGCGGAAGTACCTCTCGGACTGGCGTTGAGTCGACCGTTGAGGGTTCAGCTCTAACATAGTGACCCGCAGCTTAACGCGCATGTGTTTGACCGGGCTGGGCGCAGTTAAAGGCACAGTTGTACGACTAGGTAACTCTGAGCAATGGATATGCTCAGGCATAGGCATAAGAGGGCCGGTTGTCCATGGTTTTCAATACTACTAACAAAGAGGAGAGAAAGAACAAGCTAAGAGAAAACGACAATGGTGAAATTTCAAGGACACCTTCGAACACTAAGCGCTGCTTTTTAATGCACGGAATCATAATGAATGATTTGTTGACCTGGAACATTTTACTAATGCCTCATGCTCGTTTCGATGGAAAAAATATGTAAATGTTTAAAATTATACTAGCAAAATTTTATTTTCCGAATATTTTATTAGTTGAGCATGTGAGATGTGTAATGCATGAACATGAATATTTAGAACAGGCGAACTGTATAAGTATCAGTTAGGCAAGTACCATTGCACCTTCTCTGCCTAATCTCCTCTCCAGATAGCGGGGTGAATTCGGGTATGTGGTAGCCTGACGTTAGTAGGGCCATCATGCGACATCCGCTACAAATGAAGGCTGTATGACAGGTCCCTAAACGATGGCGCCCGAGCTGTGCAAAGGCGGCTGTATCAATTGCTCTCGTGTTTACGCCAGCATTTCGCTTTCATATCCAACACCTTTTGCCGAGCCTATAGCTTGAACGTACGCCGAGTTGAACGTAGATGGGCACGTGGAAAGGCTCAGAGTTTTGGCTACGTAGCGCGCTAGTCACAGACAAGACATACGCTTAACAATATTGCCGTATATTCACGGTTTTTAGTCTTACTAACGGAGGAAAGAGGGACACGTTAAGTTGTTAAATAGTGCTTTCTAGCTGATTGCATCCCGAAGAATCCTTTGGTGTCCTCGTAATTTTTACTGTTGGCTGATACCCCTGTAGAATCGCCATGCTTCCCCAATGCATGAAGTAGTAGTAGTAGTAGCACCTTTTGTGGTAAGGAGAGCCAGAGGCTGGTTTAGAGAACAGGAAGGGGGATTAGGGGAGGGGAATGCAGCGTCGTTTACAGGGACGTGGCAACTTGCAGGGACCACAGTCGACCCCAGCTACACTGCCCGTGCTAGGCCACTTTTGATAGCAAACAGCCCTATTTATGTGCAGTAGAGGTTTCTCCATAGTATGATA
Source organism: Haemaphysalis longicornis (assembly GCF_048455015.1). Lineage (NCBI taxonomy): Eukaryota > Metazoa > Arthropoda > Arachnida > Ixodida > Ixodidae > Haemaphysalis > Haemaphysalis longicornis. Next base: position 10,580,687 of record NW_027526257.1, on the reverse strand, counting down.
GTCTTCTGCTGGGGTGCTTGTGGGTGCGTGGAAAGATGTAATGATGTCTGAGCGATGTTGCGAGAAGAAGGAGCAATCCCGAAGGAGATGAGTGAGGTCTGGATATGTGAGGGTAATGCGGAATGTACATTTGAGAGGCAGATTGGGTGAGAGCCATTTTCGGATTATGTGCGGGGTTCGATGATTTTGGGTTTAATGGCGCAAGGCCGACAAAGGCAAAGAGCGGCAATTTTTTATGTGCGGGGTGTAGGCGGCATTTGCTAGGAGCTTGTTGAGAAATACGTCACCGGCTCGTGGCAGGGGAGGAATGCCGGTTAAGAACCTTTGTGGTGTGGCAGCGATGTAGCGGTTCCTCTTGTCGCGCTTATGTCGAAGTAACTGCAGGGAAGGAGGTAGCGGTGACGGCGTCGGCGTGCCGGGAACCAGCGGAGGTGTGATACTGCTCTCCTGTGCCGCAGAATGGGCGGCCTGGTTACCCGTGCAAGCTGTCTCGTGGCCGGGAACCCAATCAATCCGTACAGATACCCCATTGTTACGGAGTAGGGCAACATGGGTCAGGATTTGTTGTGCGAGGGGGTTGAGAGATGATTGGCGTCTGAGTTTTTGAACTACGCCGAAGGAGTCCGTGAGGATTCGAAGGTGGGATGGGGGCATCTGCGAGACGTCGAAGCTTATGTGGTGTAGGGTACCGATGACAGCGTGGAGCTCAGCCTCCAACGGCGTGATGTGGCCAAGGTTGAGGCTTCCTGTGCCGCTGAGATCTGGGTTCTCCGCGCACTGCCAAGCCAGACCGACGATGTGGTCCCTGACGCTGGCATCCGTATAGATGTCAATCTCTCCGGGCAAACGGGACCGCTTGAGCTTTACTAGGTGCTGTTTGCGCAGCATGGAGTGACCGCGCGGGACTGGTTTCGAAGGTGCATTAGGGGCGACATCCGGGAGAGTCCATGGAGCCATTGGGATTAGAAGGTTGTGCACCTGGATGGGCCGTTGGTTGTCCTAATGTGAGAGCACCAGTCCTTGCAGGGTAATAGTCCGCTTGAAGTCCACTTGCATTCGAGTTTCCTTCATTATCAGATCGATGGGGGGAAGTGGAGCAGCTTGTTCCAGTGCCGTAATTCGTGTATGCCGAGGTAAGCCGGTTATGGTTCGCAGTGTGGCTCTGTGGAGGGTGTGGAGGAATTTGAGATTAGTCTTGCTGAAGTCATATACAGGGGCACCATATGCAAGGGCACCGATGGCCACAGCATGAGCCAAAGCAAACCATGAACTTTGATGTGCACCGCCATACTTGTTAGAGAGGCGCCTAATAAGGTGAAGCATCGGTTTCCATTGCTTTTTTAATTTGGTTAGCCAGATGTTTGGACTGTTGTGACTGCCCAGCGGGGTGCCAAGCAGCCTCATGTGGCCGCAAGTGGCACGGATAGTGTTATTTGCGATGAGGAGCGCGGTTCGTTCCGTATCAGGCGAGGACTTGGTTGCATGAACAAGGAGGAGTTCAGTTTTTTCAGGCGCCATCTCAAGCCCGAGTTGAGGCAGATGGTTCTCAAGGCTTGCGACAGCCGCCTGAAGTTCAGTAATCATACTGTCCGTGTTTTCGAAGTCATTACCTTCTGTCCATATCGTAATATCAACCGCGTAGATGGCGAAACGGGTGGATGTGTCTCGCTCGAGTTGACGAGCCATACGGGTCATCGCCAGATTAAAGAGGACTGGTCCGAGTATAGACCCTTAGGGAACTCCTCTGTCCAGAAAGTAAGTGCGGGGCGACCAGCCTGGATGCGAACCGTTAAGTTTTATGGGTGTACTCTGGAGAAAGTGGCGCACCCAGTCTTGAGTTTTTTGGCTGGGATACGCTTGGGCTAATTCCTCTAGAATTGCGGTTTGACTGACTCTGTCGAAGGCCTTGCGTATGTCGACGGCGAAAACGTAGTCTGGTAGGCCACAACTCTTTGCCGAGCGGTTGATAACACGACGTAGAAGCCACAGACAGTCGTGTGTACCGAGATGAGGGCGAAAACCGGTTTTGGAGAGGTGAAACCAGGGTTGAGCGTATTCGAGGTAGTATTGTAGCCGGGCATGGATGAGACGTTCTATTAGTTTACACAGAGTAGGAGTATGTGAAATTGACCGCAAGTTTGTGATAACATTTGGGTCTTTGTTTGGTTTGGGAATGGGATGGACAAGGGTGAGTTTTAGGTAATCAGGGACCTCACTCATCTCCCATAGCTTGTTCACGTGGGCTAGTGGTCGTGTCAGGGTAAAATCGTCCATGTTCCTAATTTGTTGCCAGGTGATGCCGTCATGGCCAGGTGCAGAACGTAGTTTTTCCTGCATTATGGCCGCCCGGAGTTCTGCCAGAATGAACGGAAAGTCTAGGTCCTCGCGTGAATGGGGGACCTGGATGACCGGTAGTGAGGAGGGCTGGGTAAGTGGTGCCGTGGGGAAGAAGATAGTAATAAGTTGGCGCTCTACTGTGGCTGGATCTTCCGTCAGTGCAAGGGTGGAGAACAGTGGTTGGGGTTCTTTCGATTTCCCGGTGGGGCCTCTGGAAATTCGCCACAGCTAGGAGAGGCCACGTTCCTTGCTAAGTGAGGAGCACAAGTCATTTCAATGATCATTCATTAATTCCTTCTGATACGAATTAATCAGTTTGTATTGTTGCGTGATGCGCATCAGGTCCCCATGGCGATGACCATTGTAACGGTCGCGGTGAGTGAGCTGCTCGACTCGCTTCTACAAATTCGATAAATGCCCGTCCATGGTAGGGGTGTCTTCATAACGGGTGACTTGTTCGGAAGCCGCGTGCGAGGCCTGTTGGACGCCAGCGATGAATGCCGAAAGATAGTGGTCCTCATGTGCATTGTGAGCTTGCCGAAAGGCACACCAGTCTGTTCGAGTGATAGTTTTCGTCATGCGGAGTCGCTTGCCGCGTAATGTCAGCTTCGCATCTAAGGGGCCTCTGCTGCGGACATTGTGTTTCCTCCTTGTTGAAAATGGTACCAACATACTCGTGAAGTGCAGCGCTACACGTACGTGCCAATTGTGACTCTAAACGACCCCTTCTGGGGCCAGTTATTGCCCTGTTCTTTTTTGGGCGAAGCTAAGCCTAACCCGCCGCCACGCCGTCGGTCCCCCCTTCACTGCTCCGGCCCGCGAGGCTGGGAGCGCCGCTGAACGCAGCGTCTTCCTCAGCGTTCGGTGGGGATCTTGTTATTCAAGATGGTCCTCCGACCTCCTCGCTGCAAGTAGCAACCACTTCTGCTGATGCCGGACAACAACCAGAACCTGTTTAAATGGAACACGACGAAGGGCCCGGCTTACCGAGCCAGCCAGCGCCCTGGACTTTTTGGCACCGCAACAAGAGCACCGGAACAACACTCGTCACCAAGACTGACCGGGTAAGTCGACCCCCCTCACTGTTATTGCTAAGGCCACTATCCAAAATCCACATTCGCGAAATACCTAAGAGTGCTTTCGCTAACCTTATAGGCACTACGGCCCCACAAGCCTTTCATTCCGATATAGCCTCTCACAAGTACGACGCCACCGGCAATTGCCTTTACGTCACAGTTTACGATGACGAACATGCCTCACGCATCCTGACTACCCAAGTCACGATTAAACAAAATGGCAAATGCACCTCTATCACAGTTCAGGTCAAAAATTCCCCGCACCGTCCAAATACCACAAGAGGAGTAATTACAGTTGAGCCTGAAGACTCCAACGAAGATATTTTCGGATGGCTTCGCTGAAAACATGCAGACATTCTCTCGGTACATCGCATCGGCAAAACTAACCGTGCGGTAGTCATTTTCGACTCCCAAACTTTGCTAAAAGCGGTGAAGTATTACATGGCCATCGTTAAAGTGAGCCCCTATGTCCCCAAGAGAATGGTATGTTACAACTGCCAGGGCATCGGTCATATGTCCAAGTACTGTCCCAGCCAGACGGTGTGCAGGACCTGAGGTAGACCACATGATGTAGGTGAGGATTGCGGTCCGACAGTATATTGTGCTGGATGTGATGAATTAGGCAACATTGCTGTCAGTCCAACTTGCCCCAGCAGGCTCCCCTCCAATAGCACCCCCGCTAAGGATTCTGCCAAGGGCATTTCTTGGGCGGACAGAACACGTGAGAAGGAAACTCAGCGCCAACCAAACAAGAGCTAAGGTTCTTGTGACACTCAACGGGTCCCCCCCTTACGCCGCCGTCTTGGCACAGCTGGCTGCCTTGCAAGAAGAAATCCAGCAGCTCAAGATGGAAAACGAGGAACTCAAAAAAGCCCTAGCTGCAAAGAATCAGAATCTGACCAAAACGAACCCAATAAACCCTCTTCGCGCAACAATACGCGCCCTAGCCGGAGCCCCGGATTAAGACGTACTCCCACATCACAAAGTAGGATCGAGTCAGAGCTCACGCAGGCTCTCCACGCTATCCGAACCGACATTCAGCGTGAACGTACAACACCGCAAGATGACATCGGTAAAATTCGAAGTCTTCTCGAAGGTCATGTACAACAAACAACGGCCTTACTGCAACGTTTTTCAAAGGGCTAACCCCAACAGAGGCTCCAGAGGAACCCCCGCGTAAAGTCCTTATTCATAAATAATGGCTACTCCTACTATTCTACACAGGAATTGCCGCAGCTACCAGCAGAATCATCTCACATTGTTACAACATATTAGGCAAATCCAACCGCTATTTATATTGCTCCAAGAAACTGGCACAACTCCTAACGTTCGCGGCTATATGACCTACACCAGCCCCTGCATTACCTGCAAACCGCATGGTAACTCAAATGGATCCACCCTCACACCCGGCTATGCAGCCGTACTGGTCCGTGCAGACCTCGCTAGCCGACAAGTCATTGTGCCGGGCCTCACGTCTACTCAGCATGAAGTCGTCAAGTCATTGTGCCGGGCCTCACGTCTACTCAGCATGAAGTCGTAGTCGCTCATGCTCGACTACATAGTGGAAAAACCATAGTGGTTGCCTCGGCCTACTACAGGCCCATTACAGGGTCCCTCCGTAATGTCAGTTTTAATTAGATAAACCAACTTAAGTCTCAATTTGACTGCACAAATATGGTTATTGGAGGCGACTTCAATGCAAAGAGCCACACCTGGGACTATACCAATACAGACAAGAGAGGAGCGGCTCTTGAGGAAACTGCTGAACTATGCAATCTACACCTTGTTAACGACCTCGCCTGCGCAACAAGGGTGGGGCTTCATCCATCTCAACGGGACACCATCCCTGACCTGACATGGACCACTGCAGGCCTCATCCGTAATTGGTCCAATGCATGAAGAAAACGAAAAATACAGCTAGATGCGTCGGAGATGTTGGAGGCATAGCTCGCGCCCAGAGCTAGTTTCTCGCGGCACCAGGCTCTCTCCTCGCGCCATCGAACGTCGATCGCGCGTCCTGGGTGCCCCGCTTATAAATCGTATTCTGTTTCATTTCGTTTATTAGATCCTTAAGGGCCCGAAGGCATTACATAAGGGAGGAGGGCAAATATATTTTTGTACAATGGAGAGCTTCGTTTCTCGGTTCCCGCCACGCCTTGGCTCAACACCCTCTAGGATGGAAGTCACATGTAAAATATTCCATATTTCAAAGATTTTATATTAACAATAGCCATACACACAGCAACGTCTCAATCATAAAATTGACAATCCGCATCATGCAACACTACAAAGGAAAGGGAGGTGTGCCACCGTGACGTCACACAGTTATTGCGAAGAAAAACCCAACCTAGCAATTTAGAAGATACGTTTTCGTGATTCAAAGGCATAGCGGGTTTTATATAAAAGAGTGTGTTTTTATTACAAAACAAGGCTCTGTTTTAAAACAACTGAAAATAAAACAAGAAGTTCAGCATTGTTCTGTTAGTTAAAAATAAATTTTAGCGATTATTAATGAAAACTAAAATAATTTTGTGTTTTACAGTTATTTAAAAAACTGCTTAATATAATTATCGACTATAGCAGTTAAATGTAAAAATCGGGGTCCGCGCTGCTGTAGTGCCTCACCTGGCCCCCTGCATGAAACCGGTCTGGTTCAGGCTCTCGCAAAGAGTTGTGTAACGGCTGCCCTGCGGACGCATCTTACCGCACCCTTATTGATGACTACGTCATACAGCTGAACACTGCTCTCAGTGGTAACTAATTAGCGACACATTATGTCGTTTCTGGCCCCCACCAGAGTGATCAAGTCGGCGGAATGTTTTGCTATGCCCTTCCGTCGAAAACCGGTTATTATTTCTTGCGGGAGTAATGTACTACCCAAAATATTACGAGCACATCCAAGCCGTTTCTACAAGGTACTGCGTTTAAGGTATGGATTGATTGTAGTGTTTAACGCGCCGACGCAACGCCGGCGATGATGCGCGCCGTAGTGGAGGCCTCCGGATTAATTTTGCCCACCCGGTGATCTTTAACGTGCGCCGAAATCTCGGGAGTTTTTGCTTCTCCCCTCCATCAGGAAAGCTGCCGCCACGGGCAGGAATCGAACTCGCGTCCTCGTGCTCAGCGGCACAATGCGTTATCCACTGAGCCACCGCGGCGGGTGCGTTTGCAGTATTAGAAAATGTGGGGGGGGTGCCAGCCTGTTAGTAAAGCGGCGGCTTACAATGTCGCCCATGGGCTCAACAGACAGGGTTCTGCGCATGTGAGCGCCAATTTTGAGCTTGTGAATGTGCGTCTGCGGCTATTGGCGACTCCGTGTTGGCGCTCCCTACCTAGCGGTCGTCGCGAGAATCGCCTTATTCAGGTCCAGTTGCGGAGTACCCGACGGTGCAGCACGTGTGTTTAGTGTGGTAACTGCGTAGTTATCACAATACCGCCGAAAGAAGACCCACAGAGGATAAAGCGGACGTGCAAGGAGCTCTATTGCGTCCTCTTCGTTGCGGCGGCGCAACTGAAGTACAGGTAAACCTGGATATGACGAACGTTATAAAATTTCGCAGTTTTTCCCAACACGCAGGGTTTTGTTGCGTGCAGATTTCGAGCTAAGGCTCGCGGGAATTAAGCAGAAAGAAAACCAAAAAGCTAGACATCAGTGACGGTGAACTCGCCTTTCAAGAATTTAGGTGACGGTAAAGAACTGCGTGATTTCAGCTTGCTTTCCCCAAGCTTATTCACTACACGGCATTCTAAAGAAGCAAGATCATATAGAACCGTATTCACAAACGTAACTGAAGTATCTCTCTTCCTTATAACACTTTTTGGCACATCAACTCGTTTTAAGAACGAAACTTTGGAAAAAATTGATGCTTTTTTCCTCACCCAGAATCGGAACGGTGAGAGGGTCGTAGCCGGATGCTGCAGCGGGCGGCGATGTTGTTCTTTCTTTGCACTGAGAGCATTCAAAATTATTTATCTAGGTTCATTTGAAATTGTCAAAATTTACGTTCTATCTTGGAAAGACAATGCTTTTCGTTTTCTGGTAAGAGAAATGATCCCTGACTAACCCACACCATAGAAAGCTTTGGAGACGAGAGATTACACGCCATCAAGCAGTCCTAGCACCTAACCGATACTGCACTAATACCCGGAAACCCACGGTAGTTGGCGCGGCGGGGGAAATTCGCTATATTAATGCATTTGTCTAGCCGATCTTTCACAAAATGTGCAAGAAACAATGCCGCATCAGCGTAGGGAGTTCGTTACATCAAAGTTACCCATCACAACAACTTGGTTACATAGAGTCGCAAAAAATGGGTTTCAATGGGACTTGCAATGGGGAATTGAAAAATTCTAAATCCAGGAATTTATAATATACAGTTTCGTTACACGAAGGTTTAACTGTACAGCACGGCATACTTTTACCGCTTTCCGCGAGGAGCAGACGATACGCCTCTTAAGACGGTGTGGACACGAAACCTTTGGATAGGAAAAAAGTTACGCCAACCAAGCAAGTTTGCCAAAAGCACTCGGCTCAAAACGACAACTGTCTTCCAGTTAAGCAGCTACTTCCCTTTTCATTGTGATGAATTTGTATTGCCTGCCATCGGTGTAATTTCTGTGGTCGCGCTTTCCCCGTGTGTTCCGATGGGACATAAACTATTCTCCCCAATATGAAAGGGAACACAGGAACGCGTGGCAAACAGCCTCGAAACAGACTCGGAGCGGTACGTCGGTGGCGCTGTGAAAAATCTAGGGGGAAATGAGGGCGCTTTTCCGCTAACTGTTGGAACTCCCACCACGGTGGCATTTGTACAAAGCAACAGCCTACGTCATTTCGCCGAAAATATGGAACAGTCCGACGGCAGATAATACTCATTGCGGGAATGGGAACAATTGCTACAAGAGCGTCCCCCTGTCCACTTTGTTTCCAACGGCGGCTGCTTCGTATCACTAATAGCTGGGTCTGAGGGCGTTTTCTACGCGTTCCTGTGTTCTCTTTCGTATTGCTCATAATAGTACCTGTCCATTTTATCTATCTACTAGGCACTAAAAATTTCTTTTCGGTGTTAATATTGTTAGCACACATGTTTAAAATGAACCCTTCAATTCAATTAGCTTGGAACATTTCTTTTTACTTCGCCCTTGAAGGTGCGCCTCATATGAGGATCTGCGCAGCCGCCCAGCGCTCAGCTCGACGTACTTGACACTTAGGTCGATGAATGACCCAACTCCTGCAGTGTCGACACCTCCAAGTAGCGAGAGACAACGTTATAAAATCGGCCTATCCTGTGTCGCCTCTTTGTTATCTCATCGCATGTGTGGTTCTAGTTTAATCTTTTCCCAGAAGAAATGTAACTGATTAAGGCGGACTTCTGGGCAAGTTGGTATTCCATTGCAAGACCGTTCGAAGCGCAAAACGTAAACGATGGACGACGGGAGGGCACAGGGACGAAGATTGGAAGCAGCGCGTGTCCCTGTGTCCTCTCGTCGTCCCTCGTTTACGTTTTGCGCTTCGAACGGTCTTGCCCAGAAGAAAGTTGTGCAAGTCCCAAACGCGCCCAGGGTACCGCGGGCGTGTTAACCAGCTTGTACGACTCTGTGCCTATTAACACCATAGCGTTATTGAGCTCATTTATCGATTCCCCCGTGGCTCCTACTTGTCTGCTACCAGCCGTGCTCACCAGCCGTCTATAGAAATACGTCACCACTTCTATCCGTAAGTTACAACTGAGGCATAAAAATTAGAGGGCGCCGCTGGGCCCCTAATGTGGCGCTACGGCAACAGGAGATTTGAAGGGAGAACACTGATACAACGTCGGAAATGAAAGAAAAGACGCATTTCAACCAGGTCCTGCGCCTGAACTGTGAAGTTGGTTCTATGCTCTGTCAGTGGTAATGTGCTCGGCAGAAACGGGATCCAACCGTGCCCGCAAGTTACGTCATCAAACCAAAGCGCATTTCCACTAGTAGATAAAAATATAAATTTCCCGTTATTCATCTTCCGAGGGAGCGAGGGCGACGAGGCACGTCTACAAGCCTACGGCTACGAGGCATGTCGTAGTGGAAGCGGCCGGAAGAACATTGATTACTTTAAGATCCTTATTGTGCGCTGAAATGTTGATACGTGGGCGTTTTTGTTTTCTGCTTCCAATATAAGAAGTGACCCCCGCGGCGGGCAATTGAACCAGCCGCCTTGGGCCCAGCAGCGCAACGCCTACCCACTGCACCACCATGCTGCGTTTTCCACGGGACTTACGCCGGCACCACACTGGGTTACCTAATTAAAACAGGGTACAAAGCATTAACGCCGGTCTCTTAGAAATCAAGGTAGGCTAGATTATAAGCCGAAAATAGCTCAAATAAAGCCGTTATATAAATTTTAATCACTTGTTTTCAGAATACTTTTAAATTTTTTCACTGTTATCTCTCCGCTGAAAGCGCGGTTTGGTAAACGACAGTGGCGCCACGCGGCGATATTAAAAATCACCCTAAAAATGGCAGCATCTCCACTCCGTGGATAATGGCACGATGCGGAGTACGGGGACTCGGAGTTACATCGAACTTGCGGCCCGAGTGACATCCAATTTGCGTCCCGACCGTCAATCGATTTCAGCCTTGATTTGCACATTGATAATTCCCCAAATGAAACTGCAACTCACGGCTCAAATCGAATTTTGCTTGATTTTCGCTTGATGGTTGTGTGCGCAGGGATGGACACAGACGGACATTGGGAGGTTCTTAGTACTCCGCACAGTTACAGGCGAGGTAGTAAGCCGTTTGACTCTCGGGCACTTAACTCACTATGAAAGCCCAATAGGTAAGATGACTCGCAGTAACTCTATCAGGTCTCCCAGACACAGGGTCGAATCTTGCCGGTGCCTGTGTGATTTTTCGCGAGTGTAGATGCTATGCGCTCGGAACCCGACGGACATTGTGTAATGCTAAGGTGCTCTGTGCCTAAAATAGGTGCGAGTATTCTTCCACGGAACAGCCACGTAAGTATCATCGGTGGAATTCCAGACAAGTGGGTTCTACACAAGTCAGGTGCTAGACAACACACAATCGCCAAAAACAAAAACAAAACCTTTAATCGGCCCACAAGCAAAACGTTCCAACACAAAAGAGTAAGAAAAAGGGAAAAGAAACGATAAGACTCATGCAACTACTGATCATGACCAGAATTTCGCAGAGCCCGCCGTGCCAGAATTTTACCCTTACGAAAATGTCAAGGAAACACCATAATTAGGACAGCATATAATGCAGTTCGCAACCTCGGTATTGACACCTTGAGACAAAATAACAAATGGTGGGCCACCAGGGTAACAAAAGTAACAGGCATAGACGGGTGTAGAAGTAGGGGACGGCCATTTAGTGATTAATAAGTGATTTGGAGGTTAAAGCGCCGACGCAAAGAAGACGATGAGGCGGGCTGTACTGGAGGGCTGAAGATCAATTGTCCCCACCTGGGGATCTATTTATGGATGAAATAACAGTATTCGGATCAAAGAATGGATTCGGGAATTGTAGGAAAACAGCGGGTGAAGGTCGATACCGAGGCCTTCACGCGGCAGTAGTACAAAGGAGGGAATCGGTGATAATGACGATGTATAGGTCCTCAACTTGTGTCTTCCTAATGCATTTCAACAAATCAGGGAAACAATGCGCTCTCACAGCACCAAGAAAGCGGATGTAAAAACAAAATTGAAGGGCCGTCAGACGCATTTTGGAAAGAAACAGGCACCGCCAAACAGGCACCCCCCCAAAAAAAAGTACAGGCAACCCCTCCCTTTTGAAAGGAAACCACAGCACGTAACGATAGACATGGCACCGATCCAGCGACCACGCATATAAAAACTCTCCTTTACTGAAAATATGTATACTATCCTACCCAAGAAGGTTTGACATGGCAGGCTCAAGCTCAATCGGGGACAGTTTCAATATCACGAGACCGCAGTATACACCGACTCGAGGATGTACGAAAGAATGAGGCTGTAGGATCGTAGTTGACTGCTCTGGCAATCACTGTTACTGAATGACCCTCTGTCATGAGTCAAGGAGAATCCGCACAACGACGCCGAAGGAGATCAAGGGACTCGTGCAAAAGGAAGTGAGATCGAGTCAGACGAGGATGCAGATACAGGGCTCCCAAAAAGCGAAGCCTGGAGTGACGAGACCCAAGGCACCGACGACGCATTGGCTCCGGTCTCCCGACGTTTCGCCAACCCAGGTCTTGGCGGTTCCAGCGGCGGTGGGCGCGCGTCTGCGGTCAGCGGCATTGTATCGTCGTCATGTGCGACGACGGCCCCTATAAAGGTAAGGTCCTCTCGATTACCAGCCTCACAACGCTAGCCACCCAACATTGCGACGACGGCACGCGTGTACCAGCTCTTCGCGGCTCCTTACGTACACAACCAGCTTCATACGTTAACATCCCCGAACTATGTAAGTCTCACATGGGGCATCTTTCTAGGTCATAGTTGTGGCTTTTAGAGAGAAATACCTTAGGACAATGTACATATATTAGTGTGAATGGTGTGGTACTTTGGTTGTGTGCGTTTGTTGTTTTCTTTATTCTGTTTTGTTTGTTCGATGTTTGCTCACTGAAAAATGTCGTTTGCCAAGCTTTCCTTGCATTCCCATGTTCTTTTTTCCTGGCGGTCGAGACGCATGACACCCTCCAACATACATGAACAAACAAGTGGAAGTTGGAGCTATCCTCTTGAGAATCAGAATAGCGGAAGTATCCCGTAAAAGAATAAAATCAGTGCCGACTCACAAAGGACATTGTACAGTTTTCTGTAGGCAGAATTTACAAAGCTTCGGTGCGTTATTCCCAACCGTAATGTAGAAAGTTACAACGTCACCTGGACAACCGGATCTAATGGTCTGAAAGCGAAGGACGCACTATGCATGAGGTGCAGAAACTCACCTACTGGGGTTTTTGTGACCCCGACTACCACACTGCCTGTTCGAAAAACCTTAACAACGAATCCTCACCCTATCCCTACGAACAAAATCTTTCCTCTTGCTTCAACCAGGCCTCCATGCTGAAAAAGCAGAAACTCTGTGGACGAAAAACCAACCCAGTTTTCTAGAAACCCCTGTGCGGTAAGGCATTTGGCTGTAACATCAGACATTAACGTAAAACTCTGCTAAAGAAGGGAAACATCATCTTGCGGGCAACCTAGCCATGTCCAAGGGCATACGGCCAGGGGTAAACAACTCAAACGAAAGGTATTCCACTTCCTCGAAGCATAGAAGGCAGATTTGACCACCTCGTTACCTCAAGATGAGCGAGCGTTGATTGACAGGGCACGGGAAGGAGCTGCTATATCTGGTGCCATAAACACAGGTTCCACCTTTGAGCTCCCTCACTTGTATTTACTCCATTTTCGTCAACCACAACTATTTCTCCCCGAACCAAGATCTTCACTCTCTCTCTAGCTCTCCATTTGAAAAAAAGCAAATTTGTTTATTCCGGCCCTGGCATCACGGAATTACATTTTGATAAACTGACACTGACTCCTCGTTCAAACTGACAAACACATCGCAATTGTAACCTTCTACGCTCACTTTTTAAGCTACAGAAGCGATGACAGCCTTCATGTTTCCCGGGACACGTCAAATAAACTCCCTGGTTGCTCTTTTCGATAGCCCATGCGGGCTCGTGAAGCATAGGTCGCAATTACAGCAGGTGCATAAGGAAACGCTTCATGGGAGTCGAAGTATCGCTATTGTGCCTTACATCAAGACATAAAGATGTCTCTGCAACTTTTTTCAATTATCATACGTTAGGCGCGGCTGCAAATTAAAATATTCAAGGTTTATTCTCAAAGCAGAGAATCACAACATCCCGAGGAAAAAAAACTGTACCGGAAATTTAACGTGCCCCGCGAAAGTAGAGCACTTCAAAACCCAGCCCGATGGCATAGACCCCGACTTCACCCGCAGCTATCCAACGCCCTAAACATTACACCACGGCGTAAGATGTTCGCTTTACAAGTTTATCCAGCACTCGTAAGTTGCGTGCTCTCAAGGCTGTCATGAGAAGTCAAATATTTTCTGCAAAGCTTTTACAGCAATTCGATATATACGAAGTTGTTTTAAACAGAACGTTTTCAGTACTGCTCATATGTGCAATCGTTTACATTTAATTTGCATGTTCTTGTGGCATTCTAACAATATTCTGAATTTTATTTTCAAACTAGGAGTCGAACAGGACGGTACCAATGAAACCAGTAGTTCCAAGTAGAGACTCGCGGATTCATCAATCCGGGATGCAGTGAAAGCTGCCCGACATCAAAAACTGAGCGCAGAAAGGCAGCTAGGGATGCAGCGGTCCACCGTACATGCCTGTGCGCATAAGTTTTGAACCCTCCTCCAAAAGCGTCCACAGCACCAATTTTATTCTATCTTTTTTTAAATAGGTGCAGGTATACGTCTGCAGCCGTATAATGTAGCTCAGGAATTCTTGATACGCCGCTGATCACCACAGCTGTTCAGGTGACACAACAACGCTCATTTTCGATGTAACAGCGGGGCAAATTAGGGTGTGTGGTAAACTGACGTTAGTAGCGCCAACATGCGACATCCGGTAAAGAGTATGGTTGTATGATATGCCCCTAATAGATGTCGCCCGAACTGTGCAAAGGCGGCAGCATCTGTCGGCCTCGCGTTTACACCAGCGTTTCGCTTTCATCTCCAACACCATTTGTCGTGCCCGGAGACCGAACGTGCTGAATTAGCGTCTCGAGTGGTGACACTTGGTTCATTCTAAACTTGCAAAACCGCGCAAATTACGAGGTATAAGAAAGAAGACACGGACAAGCGCTTGTCTGTGCCTTCTTTCTTATTCCTCATCATTTGCACTGTTCTGCAAGTTCACCTTGAACGTACGCTCTGATGGACGTAAATGAGAGAATTGAAGGGCTCAGAGTAATGGATACGTAGCGCTAGTCACAGACAAGACATACGCTTAACAATATTGCCGAAAGTCCCCGGTTTTTATTCCCAGTAACAGAGGAAAGAGGGACACGTTCAGTTAAGTAGTGCTTTCTAACTCACTGTATCCCGAAGAACCCTTTGGTGTCGTCGTAGTGCTTATTGTGGCTCACACCCCTTAGGACGAAGGTCACATTTCAAATATTTAAACTTTAGCACAAATATTTTATATTATGCGGGGTCATACCGCCTCTTAATGATATCAAGAGGACACATTTCGAATATTTAAACTTTATCAAAAATATTTTATATTAAGCGGGGTCATACTGCCTCTTAATGATATCAAAGGCACTTCGTGTCTTTCGTGACATGGTCTTGAAACACAAAATTTCGCTCAAAGATGGGGTCGATAGACAGATGTGCGAAGTGCTAATTGAATTAAGCATATAGAGGGCACGTTTTTGTATTTCAGAGGCTTAGCATCCTGTATACCAATAAATTGTTGTTATGATAAAATTTTTTAGCACATTTAAAAATTTATAAAATTGAACTTCAAACACTGCCTTACTTTGTTATATAAAAAAAGTTTAACATGCCGCTACGCGGCAGAGTTAAACATCACCGTAGAAATACGTACGAATATCCTCCCAGAGAACAGCTATGTAAGTATCATCGGTGGGGTTCTAGGCAAGCGAGTAGTTCCCAACACACAATTGCCAAAAACAGAAAATCTTTAATCAATTCTTCCCACCAGCAAAACGCTTAAGCACGAAAGAATAACAAAAAGAAAAAAAACGATAATACTCCCGCAACTAGTGATCTTGACCAGAATATTGCAGAGCCCGCCATACCACAATTTTGCCCGATACAAAAAAGTGAAGGAAACACCATCCTTACAACAGCATATAAGGCAGTTCCCAACTTCGCAATTTTGATATTGGGGCAAACCAACAAATGGTGGACAACCGGGGTAACAAAATGAACATGCATAGGCGGGTCTAGAGGTAGGGGACGGGTATTTACTAGATGGAGGGAGGAAATAACAGTAATCGGAGCGAAGAATGGACTCGGGAAGCCCAGGACAAACGCGGGTGAAGATCGATAGGAGAGGGCTTCACGCTGCAATCGTCCTAAGAAAGAAATTGGTGATAACCACGATGTATAGGTCGTTAACGCATCTCTTCATAACGAATTTCAAGAAATCAAGAAAACAATGCACGAGAAAACAAAACAAAGCGGATGGAAAAACAAAATATGAGGGCCATCATACTCACTTTGAAAAGGAACACGTACCCCCAAATGAAAAGAAAATACAGGCACCCCCTGCCCTTTGAAAGGAAACCACTTCACGTCATGATAGACATGGCACAAATCTAGGGAAACCGCATAGAAACTCTCCTTGTCCGAAAATATATATACAATGGTACACAATGTGGGGTGGCATGTCAGCTCAATTTCATTCGGGGAACGTTGAAATATGATGTGAACACAACATACACCGACTGCGGGATATAAGAAAGCACGAGGCCCCAATTTTCCTAGTGTACTACTCTGGCATTCATTGGGACTGCATGACCCGCCAACATACATGAACAGGGAAGTGAAAGTTCGAGCCGTTTTTAGGGAAATCCGATAGCGGGAGTATCAAATAAAAGCATAATTCTGTGCGGACTCACAAAGGACATTATACAGGTTTCTGGATGAAGAATCCCAAGCGCTCCGGTAAGGTATTCTGGACCGTAATGCAGAAAGTTAACAACGTTACCTTGACACCCGCTTCCAAAGGTCTGAAAGCGAACGACGCACTATGCAAGAGGCACACGAGCTCACAT
Source organism: Haemaphysalis longicornis (assembly GCF_048455015.1). Taxonomy (NCBI): domain Eukaryota; kingdom Metazoa; phylum Arthropoda; class Arachnida; order Ixodida; family Ixodidae; genus Haemaphysalis; species Haemaphysalis longicornis. Next base: position 10,564,501 of record NW_027526257.1, on the reverse strand, counting down.
ATGGTGCTCCCTGTGGCCACGACTACCACACTGCCCTCTTCGAACAACCTGAAAAACGAATCATCATCCTATCTCTGCGAACACCATCTTTCGTCTTGCTAGAACCAGGCCTCAATGCCGACGAATTACAAACTATCCACGAAAAACCAACAGTTATCTGAAGACCCCTGTGCGCTAAGGCGTTGGGTTGTAACAAGACAATAACTTAGAACTAAGCTAAAATAGGGAAAACATCCACCCTCTTGCGCGAAGCTAGCCATATCTAAATGGGTAACAGCCGGGGGGGAACAACTCAAACAAAACGTATTCCACTTCCTCGAAGCATGGAAGGTACATTCGACAAAGTAGTTACCTGTAGATAAACGCGAGCTGAGTAAGATAGCAAGGGAAGGTGTAAATACATCTGGTGACATAAACACACATTTACGCTTTGAGCTCGCTGCCTTAACTATACTCCATTTTCGTTAAAACGGTGGTTTGGGCCAGTTGGTGCATACTGAAATTCGAAACAGCACAAAAAGACGGGACAAGAAAACAACGACACAAGGCACTGACTAACAACTGGTTGGTGCATTGCGCGGCTTGCGAAATATACCCAGAAAAGAAGGCGAGAAGGAACACGATAAAAAAGAAGGGAGCACGAAGGGAGCAACGTCGGACACAAAGTACAAGATTGGTACACGTGCATTGAATAAATGGTAGCAAAGCTGATATGAGACGTGGCCAGAGGCGGGAAGCAAGGTAGACATCCTGAACAGTCAGGCTTTTTATAAATCCAGATAGCGGATTTCTTTATTTAGTAATTCAATAGACGGCTTACTCACACCATCGCCGCCAGCCTTGTGAATGAGGTAGGCTTCATAGATTTAAGCTCCCGCTGACCCTTATATGTTCTTGCAAGACGGGTATCGTGGAATCTCGGCGAGCAGCCATTGTCGTGACAATGTGTAGAAAGATTGCTGTACCCGTTTTTAGTGTGTTTGCATGCTCGTGTTTGCATGCTCTCATACAAAAGCTGCTGGCCGGTCCAGCCTGCACGCACTTATGCTTGCTTTCGTTGCACGTCCACTACTGTGTATTGGTGTTACGTGGAAAGGTCTTGATTGTGTCTCCTTGACGTTTGCCGCACCGGGGCCGCACCGAAATTACATCGGAGCGGCCACTGATGTTAGCAGAGGTTTACCGCCAATGGCAGGGACTAGGGTGGAAGCGGAAGTACAAGGTAACACGATTGAACACTGATTCTTTGAGCCAGTGGTTTGCTCAGTCCTATTTAAGCGAGTTACCAGCAGGCAAAGGCGGCGGCGGGTCACGACGATGATGGAGTGCTAGCAGTGCCACAAGCTGGGACACTTTGCCCGCGAGTGTTTCCAAGGTGGCACCGGCAGAGGAAGCAGGGGCGGAGACCTGGGCCCACGCGACGTGTTAAAGGGTGGGGCGGCCGTACTTGCCGCATGAACTACACGCCACACATCAGGGAGAAGTGCCACAAGTTCAACCGGATAGGCCAGTTTGCAAGGAACTATAAGGAGGCTACGGACCGGCCACATCTCCAACGAGTGCCAGCACCGACCGGAGGAGATATCTTGCTACAACAGCTACAAGATGGTCCCCATCGCCCGCCAGTGCAAGGAGCAAGAGAAGACGTGCTATATCTGCCACAAGCAGAGCAAAATCTCACGGGACTGCACCAAGAGCGACGGGAATGACCGAAAGCGCTACATCTGCGGCCACATCGAGCACATCAGCCTCCCGTGGCCGGTGGCAATATTCCCTGAAGCCGACATCTGCGACCGGTGGAATGAGCGCGGGGACATAGCGCATAACTGTTTTGCGCTACGTGCTAGGCAGTTTCCGTGAGCCTTGCCGTTAACTGTGACCATATGCCCCAACATTCTAGAGGTCTTCTCTTCGGTTTTTTTTACACCCCGCCCCAGAATAGAAGGGAAGTGTTGTGGATCAAGAATGCAGAAACCTGAAGAGAAAGGACAATCGCCCTAGTTCTGAGAACTAGTTAGACAAAGGTGGGCTAGGGAAGAGGAATATGTATACGAAGAAAGAGATGGTGTGACTTACTGGTTCGGACGGGTGCATAAAGGAGTTACCGTGTCCCTCTTAATAGTTGTCCGTCGCCATATGAAGTTCAAGAAGCTGAAGCGTGCGTTGGACGCCACAAAAACACTGGGTTCGCCAGAGTATTTTATAAGCTCTCTAAGAAAGAGCCCTTCAAGGTGGGTCAAGAGCGGGTTGGGTTCCCGGTCACAGCGGCCGCTTTTCTGGCGGAGGCGAAAAGCAAAAACGCCCGTGTGTACGAGTATTTGGGGCACGTTAAAGATGCAAATACAAAATGAAAGTGTAAACCGGTTATACATTATATATCTCATATCTCCCCTGCCGAAAGCACAGCACCGTAGCCGAGTTGTCTGGAGCGCTAGGTATGTTATATTGCACGTCCCAATTTGGAATCCCCGCGGGGATATTCTTTCCTTTTTTGTAAGTAAATTTTTTTCGTTTTCAGCCGTTGTGTTCTGTACTGAGTTCACCATTTCTGGCCGTAACGTTCAGTGCTCCACGAGCGAGTTTGCAGAAAGCGCGCAGACTGACACTGACGCGCTAGCGAGTTCATGTTGGCATGGTGTTGGTAAAAGCACCGACTGCTTGCGGGCAGTGGACACGAGACAAAAGCAGGCGACCCTTTGCCTGGTGCGAACACGCGTTCTACGATACTGGCATGAGTGAGTCAAGCTCCAAATATGAGGAAAAGCGCATGGCATTCGAGCGTCTGCGGTGACCTGGAGTGCGTTCATACACTGCGTAGTCATTGCCCAGTGATTGGAACGATTCCAAGCCGTAATGGGAGGCGATCATAAGCATTTTACAGCAGAAAAGATGGCAGAAGCGCGGTATGACGATTATTAAGATATCGAAAGTTCCCATCCAACGATAATGTCAGATGTCAAGCATGTTGTTTTGCAGAACCGAAACCGAAACTTGTTTGAATGCTAATCTTGGGCATTGTCCAGTCATGGCGCACCTCCTCCCGACGTTGCTGCCTTTAGTTGGCGGGGCAGTCGCTGACCGCACATGGTTGTTTTTTTTTCTGTGGGGATTTATAAATTAATCACAGACTTATCAACAGGATAAACGATGAACAGTGTGTTAATTTGAGGGAGTCTACGGAGCGGAAGCAAAAACGGGAGCTTGACAAATTCACTTAAGTGTCCCTATAAGACTTGTGCCTGAGTGCAAGCTTCCATGAAAGATTTTTTGGAACAAAACATGCTAGTCTCAGCTCATACTTGAGGATGAAACCTGATACAACGTCTTCATTTACAAGTACGATTTCTAAAATCATTTTCCACACATGGGCTGGACACGACCCAAGAGCAACTAGTTGAGCCGGCTTATTTTGTCATGAGAATCTTTGTTTCTGCGTTATTCTTGCGACACTTTGATTCCGTCGACGAAGAAATGCCGCCTAGTTAAAACATAAAACTTCAGAATCTCGGGCTGCTAGCTCATCAGAGTGGTGACTGCTCCCAACACCCCAGTAAAATTGCCATTCAGCTGGCAGCATAACCTCGACTATGTAGCTACTGCACAACTTCGTTTGCTTAACGTGAAAGCAAAGCTACAATGAAAAAAAAGCTGGTACCCCATCTGGCAACGAAGGATTAAAATGTAACTCGCATACTGCATGCGTTTCGTCTAACACTTAGTCCTTTCTTGCAAGTTCTTTTCCCACTGGTACAGCATTTTTTCGCAACGGACACAGCGACGGCTACCCGTCTTTCGTCCACTTATATCCCGTCGTGCACCCGGGGGCAAAACTATGACGCTGACGTCGATGACCCGGCATTGCATTTGTGCTAAAAAAGACACTTCTGAGCTCCAAACCGTGATGTCGAGCTGACGCACCGCACGCAGTCAAAGAAGTCGAGAAGATCAAACCTACAGTGCTACATCCAATGCTAGCGCGGCACAGCCACATACATCCGAAATCGGTGTACACTAGGCGCTTCACGCCTGCGCATAGAGTGCGCCGGACGCTGAACCCACTTCCTATATTCTAGTACATTGTTATAGAGTATTTTCTAGGAGTGGACGGTGGCGCGTTACTACACGAAGGGGCAGAAAAATGGCCATTTGTTGCCGCGTGTTTTGCCCCTGCGCTGGAGCCTGCAGGCAGTCCCCCAGCAGCTGTCCCCCGAAACGCTTACCTGCACCATACGCTCGCGAAGCCAGCGAGGCGCTGCCCGGGATATTAAAAAATGAAGGGGTGCATAGCATGCACAAGCCTTCCTCTTGGAAATAAACTAACAGGCACCAAACAAAAGTACTATGAAAAACCCGACGTTTCGAACCCAGCTACGTTTCTTCTTCACTGGTTACCGGGGACACGCAGCAGTGTTGTCTCATAATCTTTAGCGCGGTCGTCTTTCCGGGAACTTCTTGCCGTGGAATGCAGCTCATGATTGTGCACGGACGGGAGAGTTTCCACGGAGTGGTTAGGTTTTGTGGCAGTCGATGGATATGCCAAGACTCAAGGAGAAATCTCTTTCTCTAATTGGTTTCTGCTTCAACGGTGGCCGTTTTATTGCAGTCAGTTTGGTGGTCGAGCGTCTCGCAGTGCTCGGCGGTGGTTCTGCGCTCACTATTTTGTTTCTCGACGCCGTTCTAATACTATCTGAATCGTTCCGGTAGATTTTTAGTATCGCTAATGCGTGACGGTGGGCACTCGGCGCACGGAATTTTGTACACTACGCCGGGAGTTTTGTCTTTGTCTCCTGGTCTTTAGGGCGTGAAAGGAGGCGGCCTATAGTACACGAAGGCATATGTACGATATGTACCCCTTCTTTCCTGAATACTAGGGCCAACGCCTCGACTGTTCCTTGCACGTACGGCACCGGCACGCCTTTGGGAAGTGCGTTGGTAGGCGCGTTCTGCAAATTTCTAGCTTTCATCCCGCGCCTCTATCGGTCAAATGTTATCCTTCAAGTCGACAAACCTTCGTGTACGCTAGGCCACCTCCTTACCCTCACTACAACCGTGCGACAAAGGGCAGGACGCACGGTGTCGCTTACAAGATGGCGTGCGCCGAGAGCGCCTCCTCATTTGTTGGCAAGACTAAAAATATACCGAAACGAATCAGGCAGCACATGAATGACATCCGGAAACAAAACAAAGTGCTCACTGCCATCAGCGAACACTGCGAGAAATCCGACACACAAAATTGACTTCGTGGGTACGGTCATCCTCAAAGGGAGACCAACTGAAGGGAAAGGCTGCTACTTGAGTTATGACACATTCAGAGAAAATTGCGAAACCTAAAGCCTTCCCTCAGAAGTCTCCCCACCGCGTATATACACCATTTTCCTTTGCAGAGGTGGGCGCCGCCATTTGCTATTTCTGACCAGACACTAGCGCCGTCTATGAAGCAAACGCCGAAACCGCCATGGTGGGCTGTTAAGGGCTCAGTCCTTCCCGCGCGCCTGTTCGCTGTCCGTGCGATACTCAGTGAGCCATAGCGGTTCGGCGTTAAGTGAGTGGTTCCAGTGCTTGTTTTTGTGTTGTTTTGTTTTCGTCCCCTGCGGACGGATTTAGGTCGCAATTCGCTGCTACAGTGGAAGATGCCGCCCGCGGCTGTTGCGAGCAACACTAGCAGTGGTGGTGGTCGCCCCGGTGGAACTCCGCAGTTAGGCGATGCAAACTCTACCGGTGTACCGCGTACTGACATTACAATCCATTTCCGGAGTAAATAGGTATTTTTCATACCCCCATGCTGATTATGTTCACACACAGATTAGTCATGTCTACGAAAGCGCGGGCGCGTAATGCGGAGCGCGCACAGCGTGTGGGCCTCCCTGACCCGCGCTCCTGATGGACTTCCGACGAGGTGCTTACTGCTGTGTTGACACTGCAATACAATATAATGTTTCTGCACAAGATTTACCGTTACTGACAAGTGTCAATTAACTGGGGGGAACAATAACACTACCGCATGAGTAGTGAACTACTACTAGCCGATGGCTGTGCCAACGATTGGCCCAACTCTCCGCAGCGTTTGCGCCGTGTGGAGCGAAGCGTAACTATGTGAACCCACAGATTGCACCATGAATGCTATGCGCGATCAGGAGTTGCTGCTTTAAAAGTTCAATACTTTTGATTCTGCGTCAACGCAAAACGACGAGAAACGTTTTCTTTAACCGTGTTGTGTGCAGGTTGAGCTATTTTTGAAATAAAGCGTTCGCATATCTCGAACTGCGTTTCCACACTGTGCTGCCTCTCATCCTGCTATCGACCAGAAGTGTACTATGGAGACTATCACCCTTTCAAATCATTTGGAAGTGTATTGCGTTCGCCTAAAAAAAGTAAACAAAACTCCGTGATTATAAAGGTTAGGTTGTATGAAAAGGAGATTGTGAAATGCCAAAGATATTAACTGAACATTGTACTTTATTTTAAATTTATTACAAAAACCAGTAGTGAGTGTGATCTTGTGTTTCAAAGGATAAAGTTTCTACTAATACCTGCGGGGGTTACGTTTCGTCGCCCCTGCCAAAGCTTTGCGACTGATAAATAGGTTTTGAGTTCGTCTGCTTGCTTGCAGCAAGTGCACCGGAACGGCCCGAGAGTTGGTCGTTGACAAAGTCTGTGATTTATTAACGGCTTCCATCGACGTCTTAACTCGGTGACCGCTTGGAAGCGATGCAGCAAAAGCATGTCGCCATGGGGTGTCATGCAGATGTGTGCTCTCGGCGACTTTTTCTCACTTTCTCTGGTTCTCCCTTAACCCACGACCGCACAGTGCTGACCAAGCGACGTTTGGGCCCTGAACGGCATCGCAGTATAGGCTAAAACAGCTTAAAGTTAAGGAAATAATTAAGCACACGGTGACAAGGGCTATTGCACTTGGCAGCGGAGCACACCGCTATATAATAGAGGACTTTCGTGTGTAGGGTATTTTAAAATATATTTTAGTCACTAAAGTGGCCAGCAAAATTTAGCTCCTCTGCGTAACAATTAGGCATATTCCTTGAATGCGTGTTTTACTGGTTACAATTGTGCAACTAATTCTTACCCCTCAACTGCTCCCTAAAAAAAATAAATCGACTTGCTCTTTTGTGCTGGTGGTTCAGTCATTCAATATTTTTGCCTAAATGTCACCAGGTAAACACGTATTGAAGGAATATTCGAACTTGTTGTGTCAAACCGCTGAAGTTTGCGCCTCATCTATTTGCCGGACGTTTTATTTGGGACACCCCGCTGTTAGCTGCCAAAATGTAAAAGGCCCCCACTGGTGCAGGTGCCACTTATAGGGAGCCGGCCCCCCACGCCGCCTCCTCCCAAACCAGGAAATATACAATGTCTACGCCACTGAAAGGGATCCGCTGCTTGATGGACTTGTGTTCAACCGGGCTTGGCGCATTGTAAGACACAGATATACGCCTACGTAACTCTTAGCCATGTATGTGCGCAGACATAGGCCTAACAGTGCCGATTGTCCATAACTTTCACTAATACTGACGGAGAGAAGGGAAACAACAAGGAAAGACAGAAGGACGGTGGTGATATTTGAAGGACACCTTCGACCACGAAGCACTGCTTTATAGTGCATCGCATCATAAGGAATGACTTGATGACCTCGTAAATTTTACTGATGCCTCATGCTCGCTTCGATAGAAAAAATATTCTAAATATTTAAAATTCTACGGGTAATAATTTATTTTGCAGATATTGTTCTAGTTTAGCGTGTGAGTCGTGTAATGTTTGAAGATTCAGAAAAATCCAATTGTATAAGTGGCAGTTAGGCAAGTAGCATTGCATAATACTTGAGTAATCTGCCCTCTATATGGCGGTTGCGATATCGGGTATGTGGTCGCCTGACATTAGTAGCACCATCAGGTGAAACCCGCTAAAAGCCGGTTGCATAAAGGGTCCCTAAACGATGGCGCCTGAGCTGTGCAAAGGCGACGGTATCGGTTCGCCTCGTTTTTGCACCAGCGTTGCGCTTTCTTCTCCAACACCATTTGTCGTGCCCGCAGCTTGAACGTACGCTGTGTTTGACGTGGATGGGGGCATTGAAAGGCTCAGAGTAATGCTACTTAGCGCTAGTCACAGACAAGGCATACGCTTAACAATATTGCCGATTGTCCACGGTTTTTAATCCCACTAACGGAGGGAAGAGGGACATGTTCAGTTGTTAAGTGCTGCTTTCTACTTGACTGCATCTCATGGAATCCTTTGGTGTCGTCTCAATTTTTACTGTTGGCTAAACCCCATAGAATGGGAGTGAAATGTAAAATATTTAAAATATGCTACAAACATTCTACATAAACCAGGGTGATGCGCGCCTCTAGACGATAGCAGGCTCATTTCATGTCATGCAGACATTGGAAGGACAATGGCTATATGTGAAAGGATCATTGCTCCACAGGAGACATTTGTACACATTAAACAAAGCACTTACAAGGCCCTTTGTGTCTTTCAGAGGTATAGCAATTTGTATATTTTAACACCATTTGCTTTATAAAAAAATTTTGGTGCAGTTTGAAAAGTATAAAAAAGGAACTCCAAAAGCAGCATAAGCTCTGTATTTGAATTGTAGTTAAAATTCTTCTGTATGAAACATCAAAACTCAATTATTTGTTTTAAAAAGCCTTAAACATGTTTTAAACAACTATTGTCTAAGTGACTAATGAAAATAGGCGATTTGGCGCTGCTGTATGGTCCCACGTAGGCCTGTATCTGAACCAATTTACTTCAGCCTGCCACAAAGAGCTGAAAGCGGCTGTCCTGGAGACGTATCGTACCGCCCCCCCCCCCCCCAATAGTGACTACGCTATGCAGATGAAACCTTGTCCACAGTGTTACCCATTTAGCGACACGTTTAGTCCTTTCCTCGCCAGCGTGATCATCACGGCAGTATTTATTGTTATACCCGTCAGTGGAAAACCAGTTGACATTTCCTGCGGGCGGAATCTACTGCTAAATAAAAAAAATCCCGCCATATCCACGGAATGAATGATGATCAGTGGGGCGAAGCTCGAAAGGGGGAGATCATCGGTAACCGTAACTCTCCCGTGAAAGTTCGCCCATTACATCATTAGGAAAGACGTAAGACTGTGTGCGTACAATGTACACATCAACTTTTGTTTTCGGAGTCAATGCTCCCAGGCCCAGACCTGGTGAAAGACCCCGCGCCATCGATGACCACCCCGCACCTACCACAATTTGTCACGTAGGATGGGACACAACGGTAAAGAAAGAAATTTATTTGGGGCGAACTTGTGCCCGAACAAGACGAGAGGAAACGAGCAAAGGTCCTTGCGTCTCGTTCGATCTCCGAGAACGACTGCCTGCGTTCGTGGCGTGATCTCTTGCGTGATCTCCCCCTCGCAGTGCACGTGCGCTCGCGCCTCAGTTCACAAGCTCGCGCTCCCGAAGCCGAGTTTGAACTGCCGGTTGCAGCCGGTTCTTGCGCGTGCAACGCGGCCTACTTTGCGACATCTCCGAAAGCATGCGGCGGTCACGTACCACGAGACACAAGGGATGGACCGACCCATGGCTTTAGGAGCTTCGCCCCTAAAAAATGGCGGAAGTCGGATTTTTTTTTCGAAATTAATAAAACAATTACGACGACACCCAAGTCACTCGTGCAACGTTCTGCGCTTAAATTGTTAACAAAGGGCGAGGGGCCAGCCTGTGAGCAAAGCGCCAGCTTACGATGGTGCCCATGGGCCAGGTAGACAGGGTTGTGCGCATGAACTGGAGCAGCTTGGTGCATAAGGTCAGCTCCATAAGCGCCGATTAGCAGCCTAGAAGGTGCATCCGCGGATGTAGGAAGCGGTCTTTCCGTGAGTACGCTGAACGCTATTCGCACTCCGCACTGGTACACAGTTTTCAAATTGAGAACTCTACTGCAGAAGCGACTAGACAGCGTCGCTGGACACTCAGATCCTTATCCTTTTGTTTACTGTAATATCCTGAAATATATATGTATTTGGTATTTTTTGGAAAGTAATGTTTGAAGAGAGCGCGTTAACAAAAGATGCACACGAAATTTTTCTTTACTAAATCCTCCTGAGAGAAAAATATCACTAAAATATAGGTTGTGCCATCCGAAAATATAGTTTTTTTGCTATTTGTCTACCCGGCCGTTAATATGTTCTTACACTATTTCAGTTCCACCTCAGTCAGTCATCTTTCGAAAAATACGGCAGGTATGAAACGAGCGACAGGTTGCACGAGATCCCCAGTGCGCCCCAATCTAGCGCGCCGTTGCGGCTAAGATGTCAGCGAAACGGCTCATGAAACCCTACACGAAAGCTGACAAACACACGTCCTAGATGTGGCTGCAGCGTTCACCACTCGCTAGCAGTGTCCTAAAGCGAGACGTCCGCCGGCGCGCGCCACGTAGCGGATGAGTGCCTGAACTAAGCGTCCCTACTGTCCCATTGAAAGGCGGCCGACGCGTTAGACAATGTTTATACAGGCTGCGTTGGAAGTGCAAACTCGGAAGAGTGGTCGAAGCTGTCAGTTGGCGCGCCTAAAGGTTTTGTGTCTAAAAGTAGTTTCTCATGCACATAAACAGATACCGGTGGATTCTGATGTCTTCCAGCTTGCAGCCATGTGTACAAGGGATTTGAGCATTCTGCCGGCACGTGCGGCGGCAGAAGCACATCCCAACGTATCTTTTCTGCCAAGAGTCACCGAAACAGCATTTTTTTCCCGTGACGAGTGGGCATATTACGGTAAACGGATCCAAAATTCCTGCGATTGCTTGTAGCACAATCCGCTTTGTTGCTTGTATTTTGTTCAAAAATGTATTGTCGGCTTCATACTGACTCGAAGTGCATCATCGTCATCACAGGCAATGATGAAAATCTTTCTGTCCTTCAATCGTAAGATGCTTCGTCTTCGTTCAGTGCTGCCATTCCTTTCTCGTTGCTGTGAAATATCTTCTGTAGTTGATCAGAAGTAGTCTACCACTTCTTTAGCTGCATGCCTCCATCTTCTAGGATCTTGCTTTTTTTATTAATGCGTAAGCCTTCGTCTTCACTTTCTGCTCATGTCACCAAATAGTCAACTTATAACGAAGGTTTGAAGAGTTCTGCAAGTTTTTTTGTTGTCTTGTAAACATTTGTTGAGGGGATAACCAGCCGTTGCAGAAAGCTTAAAGGTGCTCGATGTTGCTTCAAACTGAACAGTGCATGTGTTGTGAGTTTCAGAAGTACAAACTCGGAAGATCGATCGAAGCTCTCAGTTGGCGAGTATAAAAGTATTGACATTACCGGATTAGATGGTACTGGGCAATACTACTCGCGACATATGTCTGTTAAGGACGAGGATAAAACCTCTTTAAGACTGGAAACTTTCTCCAAGTGTATGGCTCTTCTCACGGCACAAGTTACCAGAGAAATATATGTCTTCGTCATTCCGTCTTTAACAAGCAGTGGTCCTCAAAAATCATTGCCGAAGACGTCAAACGGACATGACTTTCGAAGTTAGTCATCTGGAATTGGTGGTGTAGAGGCAGAACCTGGGTTTGCCTAGTATTTTTTGACAAGTTCCGCCTCTGTAAATGATGGATTTGAGCTCCGATGGGGCTCTCGTACCAAGCATCGCTCGCGAATTTCTATGAGGACGTCTTGGCCACCGCTGAGTAGAAGTCTGTGGTGAGTAGCGTTAATGATTAGGTCCCTCAAAGTGCTCTTGGTCGGTAATATTAGGCGATTTTAGGCTTATGTAAGAGCATATCTAAGGCCATGAGTTAAATGGCTGTAATCATGAGCCTTACAATGCTCTCAGCAAGGCCATATACACTGTACATGAACCTGCTGTTCTCCTTGTGAGAGCTTAAACCAAAATGATGGAAACAACGCCAGTCCGAGGCGTACTTTCGCTTTTGCACTACACGGGCGCAGTCTTTCCGGTACTTGCCATACAATCAAACGTTTCAGTGGATGTCGCTTTACTGCGCTACTAACGTCAGCCTACTGCATACCATATTCCGCACCGCCATGTGAACGGAATATTCACAGCGGGAACACGAAATGCTGCTCGTCCATTGCGTACCTGTGCAAATCGCATTTACAAACTTATCATGCAATGCACCTCTCTAACAGCCGTCTCGAAGTCGAAAACATAAGAGTATTTGGTAGCACCGCGTTGTGAGAGGGATGCGTGGACAACTCGCCATCAGCCGTCCTTTATACAGTTGGATTCGCCTCATGAAAATTAGCGCCGGAAAAATGCGTCACACAGTAGAAGCTGACAGGACTATGTGCTGCAAGCTACTTGAAACTTCCTTCAAAGAAACTGAGACATGCATATTAGTTGACGTCAGCACAAGCTGGTTGACACAAATATTGCAAAGAATACGTGTATCATTATAGGCTATCATAAAGTAACGTCACCTGGTATTTGGCCCGCACAGACATTTTTATTACTATGTGTTGTAAAGGCGGCACTTTTCATGAAGGGCAGGTACAGCCATAGCAGGCGCAGTGCACCGCTAGCCTAATAGCAGGGGTGCTCAGAGTATTCTAAGGGAATTTCATGGGACACGTTGGTGATACCGAGATCGGCCACAATATCTTCACGCAAAGCGTCCTTCTGTTCTTCCTTTTGGAGATATGTTTTCGCCTTGTGGTTCCACACCGAAGTGTATCAAATTCTGTTGGGTGACATTTTACGGGAGATCAACCTATGTCAAATGATGGACTGGTATGAAGTTATGAACATGTGTTTATTGGGAAAACAAAGCTTCATTGCCCTCACCCTTCACCCTGTCAACAGTCACATGCTCTATGGGCGGAGACAGGTGTGGCTTATTAGTGTGAAAATGACAAATAAAAACAGTCCTGGATGCCCGCTTCGACGATTCTGATGATCAAAGCGTCGAGAGCTCGTTTTTTGTGAAGTTCTGCTCCGCATGGATGAAACCAAAGGTAGATATGCTCTCCCTGTATTTTGCGAAGTGTCTTCAGGCAGCTTTCTGTGTGACCACTGAGCACTGAACCACCCTAAAGTAGGTGTCTCGCACTCCACAATACTGCGGTACTATGTTTATTAGAGTGATTGCCTTAGCCTTACTCTCACCGCCCAGCTGAGTCAAAATAGTGGATGGGGTGACAAAAACCTAATGTCTTACGACCCTTGTTTAGAAGAGCGGTTCTCTATACGGTTTTTGCGAAGCGGCACCGTTTTCTGCGTTGTTGTGGTTCCGCGTCTGATCCGGAGGAATTGTGCACTGTATTCTTCAGGGCCCGCACAGACATTTTATACATTTCTCGCGGATAATTCGGCAGGCCCCTTCGTTGTCAAAATGTCTTACTTTGAACAGCACAAACTTGACGTAGACGAAGGAAGATTGACAGAACAGGCGCGGTCCTTGCGATACCGATCCTTATGTCTTTGTCCCCGTCGTGTTAGCGCTGTTCCAATTATGCAACCATACCAACTAGCTCCACTTTCTTTACTGTTGAATCTCTTAATGAATGGGACATATTATTATTTTGTCATGGCGTACACTATGTCACCATCTGGACACGAGTTTCTTGATTTTCTAATAGTGTAGCAGTTTTGTATGGGCGAAGGATGGAACTACGCACACTCAGTGTGAAATATTGTGTCCAATAGGTCCGAGCCTGCTTGGCTATTGTTCTGCGTTTTCAGATAGGCGAACAAAAGAAACCTGCGTTCTTGGGAATAATTTATCAGAACCCAAAGACGGTGCCCTGTCTCGGATGCACTTGCAGAATCTGAAAATAACACATGAAAAAGGGCGGGTAATAGCTCGAGCACTGTGCAAAAAAGCAAAAACAACATTAGGCCTGTCTGTGACCAGCAGTGGCATTGGAAGTGGGTTGACGATGTTGCCGCATGGGCTAAGGAAATCTGAAGTTAATGGAGATAGTGAAAGAACAAATAGAGCCGTCTATTCTATGTGCCAACTGTATCATCCATTAAAAGACAAAAAGGTCGCACCACCGAACAGTGCAGATCATCAAGCAATTGCGTTCCTCGACAAACTTGAATGAGTTTCTTACCCTGACTGAATGGTTCTACGAACCACGGAATTGGGAGACCCGTGAGGAACAATCGATCTTTCCAAAAACCTCGCCTCCGCCAGATTTAATGTCCCAAGCCGCATGTGGAAATAAGACCCCTTTTAGGGGCGAAGCTCCTTAAGGCGTGGGTCTGTCCATCCTCGACGTATGTATGTAGCCACCTCTAGTTTAGTTCTTGGATTGTTTACTAGATGGTGTGGCTACCTCTAGTTTAGTTCTTGGATTGTTTACTAGATGGCGGGGAGCGTTGTAATAAAATCCGTTCGCTGTTGGCGCGCGCTCGGAGTCGCCCGATGGATAAGACTGCAGATGTGCGAGCCCGCGAGGCAGAAGCGCTCCGTGAAGCTGCGCGACGCCGCCGCCAAGATCCTGCCGTACGAGAGCGGGAGGCCGAAGCGTGTCGTCTGGCTGCGCGACGACGCCGCCAAGATGCTAGCGTTCGAGAACGAGAGGCCCAAGCGTCACGGCAACGGCGCGAGGACCCTGCGGTACGCGAAGCGGCACGGCTGCAGCGCGAAGAGGATCTCCAAAACGTCAGAGAACGGGAAGCGGCGAGAAAGCGCGCGTATCGGCAGGCAGACCCCGATGCAGTGAGAGCTCGTGAGGCGTCTGCAAAACGCATCAGGCGAGCTCAGCCCCAAGGTGCCGACGCGCGGTTTAAGCGAGACTTTCTAGACGTTACGTTCGGACACAGATGTAGTGGGCGAACTTTCACTGAAAAGTCACGGTTTTGCCGATGATTTCCCCTCAGGAGCTTCGCCCACTCATCATCATTCACCCCGTGGATATGCTGTGACTTTTTTTGGCAACACCTGACCTGCGATTGAAACATTCATTATTTTCGTGTTCCGGTGAAGAATTTCCTCTGATGAGGGAGAAAGAAATACGATGCTCAGGGGATGCCGTAACGCTGGCTTAAGATACGAACACATAATCTCTCGAGCGTAAAGACACCGATGCCTCTGCAGAAAAATTAAAACTGCAAAAAGACGACATACAAGTGTTCGCAGGAAAGAAACAAGCAACGAAGCATACGAAACAACAGCATCGTGAAAACTTTGTAAGACATGCGAAGAAGATTGCCCTGACACGCACCCAAGAATGCACTTGAACGAAGGAAGCACCTGCCAGGCACAGTTCTAACAACCGGGATACATCTCGCAAGGCCAACCGGATTACCACAGAACAGCGTTTGAGAGAGAACAAGAAGCCTCCAAGACATTGTTATCAGGCTCCAGTAAAACAGCCCGAATCCTTAGCAGAATTCAAAACCGTCGAGGACCACAAGCGAAATTTAACTTGTTTGCCTCGACTGGGCCGCCATTCTCTACATCGATTTAAAAGACGGCACCGGCGGCAGCTCCCTCGTCTGACCTCCTCACCTGACCGACTGGTAACCAACTACATGTACCGACTGGACGTGTACTGGCCACCGTTAATTTGTGGCCTCGAATATGTTGAAACTTTATTGTCATCATCTGTTTACACTGTTTGCATCTGTTTCATCGTTTGCGCTGCACCTGAGCAGTGTAAACGCGGAAGTACGTCTCGGACTGGCGTTGAGTCCGGCGTTGGGCGTTCAGCTATAACATGGGGACCCGCAGCTTGACGGGCATTTGTTTGACCGGGCTGGGCGCATTTAAAGGCACAGTTGTACGACTAGGTAACTCTGATCAATGTATATGCTCAGAAATAAGCAGAAGGGTGAGGGTTGTCTATGGCTTTCAATTCTACTTACAAAGAGGAGAGAAACAACAAGCAAAGAGAAAACGACGATGGTGAAATTTGAAGGACACCTTCGACCACTCAGCGCTGCATTGTAATGCACCGAATCTCAAGGAATAATTTCATGACCTCGTAAATTTTAGTCATCCCTTATGCACGTTCCAATGGAAGAAATATGTTAAATGTTTAAAATTAAACTGTCAATATTTTATTTTGCGAATATTTTATTAGTTGAGCATGTGAGATGTGTAATGCACGAAATTGAACATTTTGAACAGCCGAACTGTAGAAGTACGAGTAAGGCAAGAAGCCATGTACATTCTCTGCCTAATCTCCCCTCTACATAGCGGGGCGAATTCGGGTATGTGGTAGCCTGACGCTAGTATCGCCATCATGCGACATCCGCTAAAAAGTAAGGCTGTATGACAGGTGCCTAAACGATGGCACCCGAGCTGTGCAAAGGCGGCTATTTCTATTGGTCTCGTGTTTACGCCAGCATTTCTCTTTCATATCCAACATCATTTGCCGAGCCCATAGCTTGAACGTACGCTGAGTTGAAGGTAGATGGGCGCATTGAAAGGCTCAGAGTATTGACTACGTAGCATTAGTCACAGACACGACATACGCTTAACAATATTGCGGATTGTCCACGGTTTTTATTCCCACTAACGGAGGGAATAAGGACCCAATCAGTTGTTAAGCACTGCTTTCTCACTGACTGCATCACGATGAATCATTTGGTGTCCTCGTAATTTTTACTGTTCGCTCATACCCCTGTAGAATCGCCATGCTTCTCCGGTGCATGACAAAAACGAAGAATACAGCTCGATGCGTCAGAGTTGTTGAGGGCATAGCTCACGCCCAGAGCTAGTTTCTCGCGGCACGAGGCTCTCTCCTAGCGCCATCGAACGTCGATCACCCGTCCTGGGTGCCATGCTGATAAATCCTCTTCTTCTGTTTCATTTTATTCAATTTATTAGTTCCTTAAGTCACCGAAGGCATTTCATAAGTGAGGGGGGGCAACTACATATGTATAAATAAAGAGATTCGTTTCTCTGCTCCCGCAACGCCTTGCCTCAACGCCCCCCAGGATGGAAGTCGCATGTGAAATGGAAACTGCGTTTCCACACTGTGCTGCCTCTCATCCTGCTATCGACCAGAAGTGTACTATGGAGACTATCACCCTTTCAAATCATTTGGAAGTGTATTGCGTTCGCCTAAAAAAAGTAAACAAAACTCCGTGATTATAAAGGTTAGGTTGTATGAAAAGGAGATTGTGAAATGCCAAAGATATTAACTGAACATTGTACTTTATTTTAAATTTATTACAAAAACCAGTAGTGAGTGTGATCTTGTGTTTCAAAGGATAAAGTTTCTACTAATACCTGCGGGGGTTACGTTTCGTCGCCCCTGCCAAAGCTTTGCGACTGATAAATAGGTTTTGAGTTCGTCTGCTTGCTTGCAGCAAGTGCACCGGAACGGCCCGAGAGTTGGTCGTTGACAAAGTCTGTGATTTATTAACGGCTTCCATCGACGTCTTAACTCGGTGACCGCTTGGAAGCGATGCAGCAAAAGCATGTCGCCATGGGGTGTCATGCAGATGTGTGCTCTCGGCGACTTTTTCTCACTTTCTCTGGTTCTCCCTTAACCCACGACCGCACAGTGCTGACCAAGCGACGTTTGGGCCCTGAACGGCATCGCAGTATAGGCTAAAACAGCTTAAAGTTAAGGAAATAATTAAGCACACGGTGACAAGGGCTATTGCACTTGGCAGCGGAGCACACCGCTATATAATAGAGGACTTTCGTGTGTAGGGTATTTTAAAATATATTTTAGTCACTAAAGTGGCCAGCAAAATTTAGCTCCTCTGCGTAACAATTAGGCATATTCCTTGAATGCGTGTTTTACTGGTTACAATTGTGCAACTAATTCTTACCCCTCAACTGCTCCCTAAAAAAAATAAATCGACTTGCTCTTTTGTGCTGGTGGTTCAGTCATTCAATATTTTTGCCTAAATGTCACCAGGTAAACACGTATTGAAGGAATATTCGAACTTGTTGTGTCAAACCGCTGAAGTTTGCGCCTCATCTATTTGCCGGACGTTTTATTTGGGACACCCCGCTGTTAGCTGCCAAAATGTAAAAGGCCCCCACTGGTGCAGGTGCCACTTATAGGGAGCCGGCCCCCCACGCCGCCTCCTCCCAAACCAGGAAATATACAATGTCTACGCCACTGAAAGGGATCCGCTGCTTGACGGACATGTGTTCAACCGGGCTTGGCGCATTGTAAGACACAGATATACGCCTACGTAACTCTTAGCCATGTATGTGCGCAGACATAGGCCTAACAGTGCCGATTGTCCATAACTTTCACTAATACTGACGGAGAGAAGGGAAACAACAAGGAAAGACAGAAGGACGGTGGTGATATTTGAAGGACACCTTCGACCACGAAGCACTGCTTTATAGTGCATCGCATCATAAGGAATGACTTGATAACCTCGTAAATTTTACTGATGCCTCATGCTCGCTTCGATAGAAAAAATATGTTAAATATTTAAAATTCTACGGGTAATAATTTATTTTTCAGATATTGTTCTAGTTTAGCGTGTGAGTTGTGTAATGTTTGAAGATTCAGAAAAAGCGAATTGTATAAGTGGCAGTTACGCAAGTAGCATTGCATAATTTTAGTAATCTGCCCTCTACATGGCAGTTGCGATATCGGGTATGTGGTCGCCTGACGTTAGTAGCACCATCAGGCGAAACCCGCTAAAAGCCGGTTGCGTTAAAGGTTCCTAAACGATGGCGCCTGAGCTGTGCAAAGGCGACGGTATCTGTTCGCCTCGTTTTTGCACCAGCGTTGCGCTTTCTTCTCCAACACCATTTGTCGTGCCCGGATCTTGAACGTACGCTGTGTTTGACGTGGATGGGGGCATTGAAAGGCTCAGAGTAATGCTACTTAGCGCTAGTCACAGATAAGGCATACGCTTAACAATATTGCCGATTGTCCACGGTTTTAGATGCAGAGCATCTGATTCACTCGCCTTGTCCCTCCGGCGTCGTCGTCGTTGTTGTCGGCGTTGTCCACCCCTCTGCCATTCTCCTCGCCGCGCGAGCTGCGCTCTCCGCCGCTCACCCCCTCTCCTCTCCGATAACGAACATTCTCTCGCGAGGGGCATTGGATTGGATTTGATTTGATTTGATTGAATTGGCTTGGATTGGATTGGCTTGGCTTGGATTGGATTTGGATTGGATTGGATTAAAGTGGATTGTGTTGGATTGTGTTGCGTCATAGCCGCGGCACGTTGTGTCATAGCCGCGGCAGACGCGCTGGGGCCGGCGCATGTGCAGTACTCTCTCTTCCGCGGTTTCCTCTCCTTCGGGCGCGCTGCGCATATAACCGGTGTGCCGTTCTCCGGTGAAGCAACATCCACGCTTGGCTCAAACACCTAGTCCACGCCGCTTTACAAGTACGCCAACGTCGTCATCGACTGGGACCAGCTTACGCAGTCCCCTCAACGTTATGCGCGCTATACAACGCGTTCCCTTCGCCGCTCCGCCTATGCGTCGCATCTACACAGGGGTTCCCGCGAGGGGAGGTGGGAGTTTTTTAATCCCACTAACGGAGGGAAGAGGGACATGTTCAGTTGTTAAGTGCTGCTTTCTACTTGACTGCATCTCATGGAATCCTTTGGTGTCGTCTCAATTTTTACTGTTGGCTAAACCCCATAGAATGGGAGTGAAATGTAAAATATTTAAAATCTGCTACAAACATTCTACATAAACCAGGGTGATGCGCGCCTCTAGACGATAGAAGGCTCATTTCAGGTCATGCAGACATTGGAAGGACAATGGCTATATGTGAAAGGATCATTGCTCCACAGGAGACATTTGTACACATTAAACAAAGCACTTACAAGGCCCTTTGTGTATTTCAGAGGTATAGCAATTTGTATATTTTAACACCATTTGCTTTATAAAAAAATTTTGGTGCAGTTTGAAAAGTATAAAAAAGGAACTCCAAAAGCAGCATAGCTCTCTATTTAAATTGTAGTTAAAATTCTTCTGTATGAAACATCAAAAATCAATTATTTGTTTTAAAAAGCCTTAAACATGTTTTAAACAACTATTGTATAAATGACTAATGAAAATAGGCGATTTGGCGCTGCTGTATGGTCCCACGTAGGCCTGTATATGAACCAATTTACTTCAGCCTGCCACAAAGAGCTGAAAGCGGCTGTCCTGGAGACGTATCGTACCGCCCCCCCCCCAATAGTGACTACGCTATGCAGATGAAACCTTGTCCGCAGTGTTACCCATTTAGCGACACGTTCAGTCCTTTCCTCGCCAGCGTGATCATCACGGCAGTATTTATTGTTATACCCGTCAGTGGAAAACCAGTTAACATTTCCTGCGGGCGGAATCTACTGCTAAATAAAAAAAATCCCGCCATATCCACGGAATGAATGATGATCAGTGGGGCGAAGCTCGAGAGGGGGAGATCATAGGTAACCGTAACTCTCCCGTGAAAGTTCGCCCATTACATCATTAGGAAAGACGTAAGACTGTGTGCTTACAATGTACAAATCAACTTTTGTTTTCGGAGTCAATGCTCCCAGGCCCAGACCTGGTGAAAGACCCCGCGCCATCGATGACCACCCCGCACCTACCACAATTGGTCACGTAGGATGGGACACAACGGTAAAGAAAGAAATTTATTTAGGGCGAACTTGTGCCCGAACAAGACGAGAGGAAACGAGCAAAGGTCCTTGCGTCTCGTTCGATCTCCGAGAACGACTTCCTGCGTTCGTGGCGTGATCTCTTGCGTGATCTCCCCCTCGCAGTGCACGTGCGCTCGCGCCTCAGTTCACAAGCTCGCGCTCCCGAAGCCGAGTTTGCGCTGCCAGTTGCAGCCGGTTCTTGCGCGTGCAACGCGGCCTACTTTGCGACATCTCCGAAAGCATGCGGCGGTCACGTACCACGAGACACAAGGTATGGACCGACCCATGGCTTTAGGTGCTTCGCCCCTAAAAAATGGCGGAAGTCGGATTTTTTTTTTCGAAATTAATAAAACAATTACGACGAAACCCAAGTCACTCGTGCAACGTTCTGCGCTTAAATTGTTAACAAAGGGCGAGGGGCCAGCCTGTGAGCAAAGCGGCAGCTTACGATGGTGCCCATGGGCCAGGTAGACAGGGTTGTGCGCATGAATTGGAGCAGCTTGGTGCATAAGGTCAGCTTCATAAGCGCCGATTAGCAGCCGCAGAAGGTGCTTCCGCGGATGTAGGAAGCGGTCTTTCCGTGAGTACGCTGAACGCTATTCGCCCTCCGCACTGATACACAGTTTTCAAATCGAGAACTCTACTGCAGAAGCGACTAGACAGCGTCGCTGGACACTCAGATCCTTATCCTTTCGTTTACTGTAATATCCTGAAATATATATGTATTTGGTATTTTTTGGAAAGTAATGTTTGAAGAGAGCGCGTTAACAAAAGATGCACACGAAATTTTTCTTTACTAAATCCTCCTGAGAGAAAAATATCACTAAAATATAGGTTGTGCCATCCGAAAATATAGTTTTTTTTGCTATTTGTCTACCCGGCCGTTAATATGTTCTTACACTATTTCAGTTCCACCTCAGTCAGTCATCTTTCGAAAAATGCGGCAGGTATGAAACGAGCGACAGGTTGTACGAGATCCCCAGTGCGCCCCAATCTAGCGCGCCGTTGCGGCTAAGATGTCAGCGAAACGGCTCATGAAACCCTACACGAAAGCTGACAAACACACGTCCTAGATGTGGCTGCAGCGTTCACCACTCGCTAGCAGTGTCCTAAAGCGAGACGTCCGCCGGCGCGCGCCACGTAGCGGATGAGTGCCTGAACTAAGCGTCCCTACTTTCCCATTGAAAAGCGGCCGACACGTTAGACAATGTTTATACAGGCTGCGTTGGAAGTGCAAACTCGGAAGAGTGGTCGAAGCTGTCAGTTGGCGCGCCTAAAGGTTTTGTGTCTAAAAGTAGTTTCTCATGCACATAAACAGATACCGGTGGATTCTGATGTCTTCCAGCTTGCAGGCATGTGTACAAGCGATTTGAGCATTCTGCCTGCACGTGCGGCTGCAGAAGCACATCCCAACTTACCTTTTCTGCCAAGAGTCACCGTAACAGCATTTTTTTCCCGTGACGAGTGGGCATATTACGGTAAGCGGATGCAAAATTCCTGCGATTGCTTGTAGCACAATCCGCTTTGTTGCTTGTATTTTATTCAAAAATGTATTGTCGGCTTCATACTGACTCGAAGTGCATCATCGTCATCACAGGCAATGATGAAAATCTTTCTGTCCTTCAATCGTAAGATGCTTCGTCTTCGTTCAGTGCTGCCATTCCTTTCTCGTTGCTGTGAAATATCTTCTGTAGTTGATCAGAAGTAGTCTACCACTTCTTTAGCTGCATGCCTCCATCTTCTAGGATCTTGCTTTTTTTATTAATGCGTAAGCCTTCGTCTTCACTTTCTGCTCATGTCACCAAATAGTCAACTTATAACGAAGGTTTGAAGAGTTCTGCAAGTTTTTTGTTGTCTTCTAAACATTTGTTGAGGTGATAACGAACCGTTGCAGAAAGCTTAAAGGTGCTCGATGTTGCTCCAAACTCAACAGTGCATGTGTTGTGAGTTTCAGAAGTGCAAACTCAGAAGATCGATCGAAGCTCTCAGTTGGCGAGTATAAAAGTATTGACATTACCGGATTAGATGGTACTGGGCAATACTACTCGCGACATATGTCTGTTAAGGACGAGGATAAAACCTCTTTAAGACTGGAAACTTTCTCCAAATGTATGGCTCTTCTCACGGCACAAGTTACCAGAGAAATATATGTTTTCGTCATTCCGTCTTTAACAAGCAGTGGTCCTCAAAAGTCATTGCCGAAGACGTCAAACGGACATGACTTTCGAAGTTAGTCATCTGGAATTGGTGGTGTAGAGGCAGAACCTGGGTTTGCCTAGTATTTTTTGACAAGTTCCGCCTCTGTAAATGATGGATTTGAGCTCCGATGTGGCTCTCGTACCAAGCATCGCTCGCGAATTTCTATGAGGACGTCTCGGCCACCGCTGAGTAGAAGTCTGTGGTGAGTAGCGTTAATGATTAGGTCCCTCAAAGTGCTTTTGGTCGGTAATATGACGGGGTATTTAGTTTCTTCGGTGACTTGTATATTATAAAAGTGTTTTCTGGTACTCATCAGGCTGTTGTCGTCAATGAAGGATTTATGTGTCCTGTTGGCTGAAGTTTTGCAAATACTGGATGTTTTTATTCGGTGATTTTTCGCCTATAGTGTTTTCGGTTGCTCTGCTTTGATAAAACATTGCTACAGTGACTGGAGTTCTCGTAGAGTGAGGGGACCATTGGGACGCTCACCTGTCGTAAAACAGAACCGTAATACCCATTATAACTCTGATCAGCTAATACATGTCGCTGAATTTGTGAACGTGTGCTTCGTTGGCTTTAAGGCTTCGTGTCTAATGGGCAAATACAACTTATGCAGTATTCGACATAAAAAAGTCGGTGTGATTTGCTGTGAATATTCTCAGGCCATGCATCCAGACTCAGTCTCAGCCAGTCAGGACGTATTCACCATGGTTCGCTTCCATGTAGCGCTTTTACCCGACAACCTCACGTGAATAAATCGGCGGAAGTAGTTGATCCAGGCCAAAGTTCCTATAGTGAAGGATTGGTCGTTCGGCGAATTCCAACGACACCGTTAAGGACATCGATTAAATAGAGCTTTAAAATATTTCACGAAATGGTTACAACTCCCAGTGATCCATTCCAACAAGATTGACGAGTCCGCCAGGTACCAAATAGTTGTAGTTAATAGAAGACGTCGCTGTTCAGGTAATCGTCAATTCTTGGGACTGCAAGTGCTCCCATAAGTTCCGGTTTGGGCACCCTCATCTTTCGGATTGGCGCACTCTCGACTTTGAGAACCAAAACGTAGTATCTGCTGATGGGGTATTGCTCAAGAAACAAATGTCCGCCAACGCGCCATTAGCTTGAGTAATCGCATCAGGAAAAAACGTGTACCTCCACGTTTAAAGGTAGTTTCTCATGCCCACAAAACAGTTGGAGGTGGATTCTAATGTCTTCCAGCTTGCTAACATTGTTCGACCAATTCGACCATTCTCCCTGCATGTGCGAAGGGAGACGCACATCCCAATGAATATTTTGGGTCCTGAGCCGTGAAACTGCATTTTGCCAGTGCTTACAAATGCGCATATCACTCCAAGCGGGTCTAAAATTCGTGCGATTAATTGTAGCACTGTCCGCTTTGTGAATGGTGTTTCTCCCCAAAAGGTATTGCTGACTTCATACAGACACGAAGTCCATCGTCGTAAGTCCAAGAATTACCAAAAACCGTTCTATCCCTTGATAATAGGACCGCCTCGTCGTAGTCCAGTGCGTTCACTTCTTTCTTGTTGCTGTTGAAAAATTTTTGTACTTGATCAATATTTGTTGACCACTTGTGTAACAGCGTACCTCTATCTGCTAGGATATCGTTACTTTTTTCGTAAATCGATACGCCTCCTCTTAACTTTTTCTCGGTCAACAAACCGTCAACACAGAACGATGATTTTAAGAGTTCTGCTGTTGCTCTGTTGTCTTCCTAAACTTTGATGAGGAGGTGTCGAAATGTTGCAGGGAGCGTAAAGGGACTCGATGCTGCTCCAAACGGAATACGAGTAATTCAGCACTCTTCTAGGCGATCTGAAGAAGTTCCTATTGGTACACTGGAACACCTGAAGAATCGTGAAGCGTCCTGTATCTTTTCTTGGATTCCTCTTCCACAATAACTTCACTGAATGGCATTAAAACAGGAAAGCTCAAGCCTCAGTATACGCATTTGTTTCAGCAACGCCTGCACTTATACGATAGCCACGCCAATAACGCGGGTATGTCATCAAGACACCAAGGTTGGTGCATGAGCAAGTGCATTGCCGTAAATTTGTGTGAGTATTTTGCGTGAACCTGGATACAAATTTTAGTTAAATAGATTTATATCACTCGGCAGGTAGATAAACTAGCATTTCAAGCACAAAGGTGTCGCAAAATATCGCCGAAGTCTAAAGGAATTTACAGGTCAAAAACAGCTCAGATTTGTGCCTAAGTTCTAAGGCAAGCTCTTTATTGAAAGGCAAACAAATAAAGTTTAAAATAGGGCTGGGTGAAATTGCGTTTCGGAGAAATTCGAATATTGATACTCAATAATATTAGACAAACACTAATGCCTGATAGCACCAAAGATCGCGACTGTGGCTTAAGGTAAATATACTCAATACGTTACGGCCATTCCATCAGAAACATTTTCAATGAACGTGTGATGATGTGTACATTAATATTACGACATGCATATCCCAGAATAGCAATTGTAACAGTATGAACGTACATTTTCATTGGCTATCCTCCTTGCTTGGAGATAGCGCGGAAATGTGCCAAGGGATAAGAAACGAGAGATTGAAAAAACACACAAAGAAAACGTCGATGATTATTCACGTTTGAAATGAAAAACCTTCCACAATTCATAGAATCCGGCAAAACTACACCATCTATGAGAAAATCCCCCTGACTGCTAGACTATCGGCGATGCTAAAATGTCTTCAAATATATATCTTAAACTTGCTTTGTATCCACTTAGCCCGGCTATGATAAAAACAAAACCCCAGCAATATTGTGAATCTGGACAACGTTTTCGCGATAGGTACACTCGTAAAAAGTGCTAGCAACACGAAAGAAGCTGGTACCACCCTATTCACGGAACGGCAGCTTAGTGTAGCTGCGGTCGCATCTTCACCGGCTACTATTCGGTGTGCAAGGGGCTGACCTTTTTTACCTGGCTGCCCTAGCGCACGCGCACAACTCTGTCTGTCTAGCCTGATCCGTATCGTAAGCCACAAGTTTGAGCGAAGGCAGACACCAACCCCTTGTAGTTGTTAGCAGTTTTGAGGACGGTACGTTGACGTAAAGGTTTGGGGGTTTGGGTGTCACCTTAACTGTTTTTTTTTATTTTGAGAACAAAATTCCACGTCCGCTATTTTTTATTTAGCAGTATGTTTGCCACAAACCAACTCCCAACTGGTTTCCCTTCGACGGGTATAACAAAATATTCCGGTACACTTAACACACTGACTATAGTGGGAAGGACAGGTTGTGTTGCTAAATGTTAACCACCGCGGTCAGAACTCTGCTGCTTGGCGTAGTCGTAATCGGGCGGCGATTTGCTATGCCCCTAGGACAGCCGCTGCGCGGTTCTTCATTGTACACTAAACTTGAAGTATAGGGTGGTTGAAATAGGCCCCAAAATGTGAGGCAAAAAACGGGGTCTAACCGTTTAGGGGTGCTGCCTCCTTACCCCTTTATTGTAGCTCAGTGGGTATAGTACTCGGCTTCTACGCAAAAGCCTCGGGTTGAAATCTTGCCTTAGCGTTTGGTTTTTGTTTTTTACAGCAGACATAAAAAGCCCCTAGATTTCACCGTGTACGGCGGCTGTGCATTACATTATTGAGTTGGCCTATGTTGTGCGGTTGTTCGTAAAGGGAGCGGCCAAGGATTTTGTCAAGGCTTTTTATTCTTGTACTCGCTTTGCGCGGGAGATGTATATAACTCATAGGTTTAAATTCAGAAGTTTATCTTATTTAATTCTTCTTAGCTTTTTTGTTTTTAATATCCCTTTTGATCGATTACCTCTATTCGCGCTATTATAGGAATTAAATCTGTGAACTACCACAATTAGGTATTTCTGTGCAAATGCAGGGCGCCACAAGGTTCGTCTGTTGGCACGATTTTTTTTCGCTTTTGCCATTGTTTTCACTGCTGCTTTATTTTTGTCTGTTTTGTCAAGCAGCTGTATAAAATTTATATTTTTGAATTTGTTAATATCACTTCTGTGTCTCTCATTTTTCTAATTTCTGTGCTTTAGTTTTTTAAGTTGCGTTCGACTAATTGTCTTTATCTACGCTGCGAAGCGATAAATTATATTAACTCCGCCCATTTACATCGCGGTGGAAATGCAGAGCTGCACATTTGGTCCCACCCGTGAGGCAGTTGGCGGCTGTGTACGTTCGCTCTAGAAACATTGCTCGGCGCTAAACCAGGTACGAAGAAAAACGTAACGCACAACACAGGCACTGTGTTGCGTATTACGTGTTTCTTCTTCGTCCCTGTTTTACCGCCGAGAAATGTTTTTAGCATAATGTGCCAACTCGCCCACAACAAGCTTTTGTTCGGTATAGAATTAGCCACCAACGATACGCTTCTCCTTTTCTAAAGGCGATTGTATGCCTCCAGGCATAAACCGTATATTACAGTTAAAGGTTGACTTCCGCCTAGCGGAAGAGCGCAAGGGAAGGGTGGTGAGGTCTTTTATGGACCAATCGACCGGCAAGGACCAATCGACCGACGGAGTATAGTTCTCGCCTCTTCCAATGAACGACGCATCCATTACAGGTGTTCTGCGTCAGCACCTTCGTCAGGAGCTGAGAATAAATGCGGCAAATAAACGCGCAGATACACTCGTGCCAAGACCACAAAAAACTGCACCGTTGATATGTCGCGAAATGACGCTAACCCAGGCAGCACAGAATGTCTAGAAAACGTCGTATTCATGGAGGAAACGTCAGAAATGGATTTCAGATAGGAAAAGATGGCTTCTAGAAGTCAATCGTTGCAAGGATAATATCCCTTTGAAAACGACGTCTTTAAAACGTATTTTTGATGACGGCTGTTAGCAGTTGCTCCTCTAGACTTCTTTTATCCGGCCGTAAAATCCAGCGCCAAAAATGTTTGGCGGGAATATCTCAGTCGGGGCTCCTTCTCGCCGTGATAGGTTGTGTCGTGTGAATTTGATTCAAAACTTCAGCGTTGGCTAGCGCTAAGCGTTTTGATTTCTGTTTAGTCGTTTTATTACCGATATCATGAGTAGCGGGAGGAGAAGAAAATACTTTTGTGTGCTCTCTGGACGTCATAAGAGACGAAGAGTTTACGAAGAGATAGAAGCGCTAACTCGTTGAAATGCTGACGTTCGGCTTAAAACGCCCTTTATTGGTGAAGCTGAGTCTGGGGACACACACAGCGTTGAGATCAAAGCAACGTGCAGTACCTCTTAATTCGAGCAAACCGGCGGTGACGCCAGTCCTGGCAGCGATTATCAAGTGACAGGAGGGATAAACGTTTGGTATGCAACGATGGCAATTTACGCAAGCACACCGTCCGAAGAAACACAGCGAACAGAAACTGACGAGAGTTCAGGCAGTGACATTGAGATTCCCACATGGCTAGCATCGTGGGTGACTCGTCGTAATGTCCCATTAACCGCTGTTTCAAAGCTTCTGCTGAAACTGAATAGTGTCTGCAACTTAGAACTCCCTTTGGGCGCTAGAACACTGCTTAATACCCCGCGGTCGGCTGCAATGCGACCCGTTCCCCCAGGAGTGTATGCGCACTTGTCAGTGAAAACAACCCTAGAAGAGTTGATGGACGAATGTGCTAACCTCGAAGCTGACACAAAGCTGGACCTCCTTTACAATACAGCTGGAATGCTACTTGGAAACAGCACTACAGACGATTTTTGGCCACTTTTTGTCAGGTGTGAGCAACTGAAACCTCGGTTGCTGTCTCTAGTTGGCTGCTATAAAGGGAAAGGCAAGCCATACTCGGTAGCAACTTTCCTTTCGGAATTGGTGCCATAATTGATAGCGCTTGTTCATACCGGCATAACATCAAGAGGTCACAACTTTGATGTTCAGAGGAAAGGTTTCCTCTGTGATGCTCCAGCAAGGGCCTACCTTCTAAACATTAAGTATCACTGTGGCTTCTACGGATGTGGTAAATGCAAGCAAAAGGGAAAAAGTGACATGGGAAAAGTGGTCTTTCCTGAAACAAATGCTCCCCTCCGCACATACGCTGGCTTTGCTGCGAAGCCTGTCCCGAACACCACCTAGGCGACACGACTCTGTCAATGGTGCCACTTGGCCTGGTCACAGCGTTCCCTTATGAGTACATGCACCTTGTTTGCCTGGGCGTCCAGAAGAAACTCATTCAACCCTGGAAGGGAGGTAAGCGGAGTTGCATTAGGATGAGGGACGAGGAAATTTCACGTCTTTCTTTAAAAGTGGTATTGCTGAGCGACTTCTTTTGCAGAGAGTTTGCAAGAACACCGCAATCTGTTGATCATCTCACTGCCTGCAAAGCAACAGAGTACCGACAGTTTCTCTGGTACACCGGACCAGTTGTACTCCAGGAGCTTCTCGACAAACAAAGGTACCACAACTTCTTGTTGCTGCACGTAGCCATAACAATCCTGGCAACGCCTCAGTCCTGTTGCGAATTGAACGACTACGCACACAGACTGCTGGTGTCATTCGTTGAAAGCTTCAGCAAGCTGTACGGCTCGCAGCACGTCATGACGTATAACGTCCACGGGCTAGTGCACCTCGCACAAGACGTCCGGCAGTTCGGCCCACTTGACGACTTCAGTGCTTTTCCTTCAGAGAACCTCATGAGCCAAATTAAAAGGCTAGTACGCCCAGGAAGACAGAAGCTGCAGCAGTTGCACCGATGCGTGCAGGAAAGAAAGGCTGCGAGCCGTGCTCTATCATCAGTTGCACCCGACGTAAATGAGCTGTTCACAGTGGAGCACGAGGTCATCAAGCTGCCACCAGGCTGTGCTGGCATTCAGTATGCAACAGCTAATCTAGATTGCAGCGTCCTGAAGGCAGATAAGGCGAACAGCTGTTGTCAACTCATAGACGGCAGTCGTTGTGGCTGAGAGCGTTGCATTTTTATCCGACAATCGGACATGGATGATAATTGGGCGGGAGTACAAAACCAAAAGCCCCTATACGACTTCCAACAAGTAAGGCTTTCTTCGACATTTGGAGAGTTTCCGGTTTGTCATCATCGCTAGGTGCCTGGAAAATACAGGACATTACAACGAAGTGCTTCAGCTTTTCTTCAGGTCAGCCGGGAGAGTTCGCCACATTCCCTCTAATTCACACTACGGTCATGTAGTATTTAGAACAAATCCTACATTGTTCCGCTCATCACGACGTGAAAACATTCATTATGTTTCGGATAAGGAAACTGCGTGTATTAAAAAATTTAGTTTTCTGCTTGATCGTCGTTATCTATAATATGTCTTCTTACGAGCGATTTTTGAAGTTACGATCTTCAAGTTTTTCTGTGACGCCAATCTTCCGAACGAGCTCTGCTGTGCTAATTTCACGAGCGTGCCGACGGGTTGTTAATATATAAATGGGCAGCTGCAAGTTGCCTGAGTACATCAAACCTTGTTTTGAGACATGAAGTGTCATCGGCAAGCAAGCAGAAATAAGAGGACCGTCATCGACTTCACCGCGGCAGTTGGCGTGGACAAATCTGTGAGTACCTGTAATTATAGTTTACCTGTAGCACATTTTCATGGCGGGCTGAAAATGCAATGCAGCAGAAGTCATGCGAAATAAGTACTGGTTAACAATGAAATCTATTCAGATCAAGCTGGTTGCAGAAGAATTCGAGGTTTAATTCAGACCTAAACAAATTTCGCTTTCGATATGATTATTACATACCCAAGCGAGGCAACATGGACTGCAACGCAATATACTCACTACATAAATTTGAATTTCGCGCTCACAGTAACGTGATTGTATTGTGACACATTCTTGCGATGCGACTTCCAACGGCAGCAAAAAACGCAACCCGCGAGTCCGCAAAATTATAAAAGGGAAATATTCTAGTGCAGCGATCATGAAATGAAGGAAGGAATACTTTAGTTGAGAGCAGTGGTTTGACGCGCCATTGTTCATACCCTCCTCTGCATCTACACATCGCCTCGCCTCTCCTCCTACCTCCTCCGCCGCGTTAGCAGCGTTGCACCGTTCGCATGAGCTTGGGCGCGCGCTGGTTTGAGAGTAATCAGTTTTGGCGCCAACAGAATGAACTCCTGCGACCAATGGACAGGGCAAAAAGTGGGAGAGAATCGCCGTTGAGGCCTTGCTCTGTGCCTGTACCTCCTCCACCTCCTCCGCAGTGTTCGCATGAGCTTGGGCGCGCGCCGGGTTGAGAGTAATCAGTTTGCGCCAACGGTCAGTGCGCGGCCGGCGCGGCATCCTCCCTGTTCAGAGGTGCGGCTGGGCGCCGATATGTGACAAGGTCTTGGAGGTTCTTTATGTGGCCCTCATTTTTGTAAGTATTTGCAATTTGTGCCGTATTCATAGGTCACATTTTGTTGCGCCCGATGATACCGCCGTGCTGTGACTCGTAAATGTTTCTGATGTATTTGTGACAGTGATTCTGAACGATAGCTTTATTTCCAGCCACAAGCGCCCATTCAGTTTTCTTGAAGTGTGCAGTTTCGCGGTGTTCTCAAACATGAGTTTTGTATACGTGATACCGTGGTTAGTTTTAAGCGAGAAGTATTTAAGTATGCAGCTCCACCTAGAATATATTGTTCGCATTGTAACATTTATTAAATGTTTTGGTTTACTTGCGCGACAACTTGTGCCCCATCTTGGCATCCTTGGTCGGAAACGCTGAGCTGCGCTCTCACCGTAAGTTTTGTGAAAGCCGGCGTCAAAATTGGGCGGCATCTTTTATAAGCAAGCATTAACTGCCGTAGGCAGCCGTAGGTAAACAAGTGGGTTTATTTCACTCCTTATGAGAGAATTCTGACGTAGCACGACGCATTGCCTTCCTGTCAGGGCGTCGTGGGTGAATGCACGCGATCTTTAGCCGGCCGCATCGCCCGAAATATCCGTGTTTTGATACCAATAAAGCTCTGCAAACCGCCTCCAACACGGGTGCCTCTGCTCGAAGCGGCATTGCGATTTTACTGGCGCATGTTTATTTTTTTTCTCAGCAATTAATATCCGAGCATTGCCGCAATTAAAATGTACGCAGGTTCCAACCACGATCTGCAGTGTATCGGAACCGACCCGACTGTTGCCATCTCCGACATGGCGCCCCAGCCAGATGATGAACGTGGTAAGCGTTGCAAGATGTTAAATCCTGGTTCGAGATAAAGCTCGTTTGGCAATGTTAAAGTATAGTAGTGCGAAAATATCACGCGAGTGTTAGTTTTGCATATTTTAAGGAAATTTTAAAATATATTAGCTCGAAAGAAATTCTTGGGAGAGGATATTCGGAAGTTTGCCGGCAGTCTCTCCTTATTGGCTTGCTGCGGTCACGTGATTAGTGCCGGCTTGCTGTATAAGAACGCTTTGCCGGCATACAGCTGGACAGTTTTCATTCGCAAGCTGCCGCGGAGCGAAGAGTGCCGGTGTTTCGCGCTATAAGCTGTTATTTGCCGGCAGCTTTGTTTAGTTAGGGGCATATGCCAGCTTCGCTGAAAGCCCGCTGTCCGGTTGTGCTCACGCAGGCAGTTTTCTGTCGCAAGTTTTCAATTATTTGTCGGCTGCTGGGCTTAGCCGCGGCAGATCGATGTTTCGTCAAGTAAAGGGTGCAGGCCTTTTGCGCTAGGATAACTATTTGCCGGCAACTTCGTCTAACCAAAGGTCATATTCTAGGTCCAATTTAAACTCGCTGTGGTAGCGCAAATAACCGAAATAAGCCACCCGGCCCTGCTCTAACGGCAAATAATTATTCTGACACAAAGTGCCATCACTCTTCGCTCGCGAAGGACAACTGTCGTGACAGTACGACCTAGTGGGTACGACAGCATGCCGTCACTAATCAGGTGACCACAGCAAGCCAATAAGGAGAGACTGCCGGCAAATTTCGGTTCACGCGGGTCGGCTGCCGGCCGAGTATCTACTCCCGTATGTTTTCCAGGCATGCAAGCGTTGACATTTTTCCTTATTGTCGTGACTACCCCTTTACAGCTGCTAAAAAGGTTTCATCAATATCACTTATAGGATCGCTTTTGTCTTTTTTAACTTCACAACTGGAGGCTAATTTCAGCTCAAATTTGAGTAAACGCCAGTTTACCTAAATGTGAAAAACTTTAAGCATGTTGCAAGTGCACTTGATGCATTGTGCCTGATTGCAGCCTTTACAATTGTACGATTCACGAAGAGTAACGAAGTGGAGGCTGTTCCGTCATCGTGGGTGTGTGACAAGGTTTGCCTTTGGCCGCTGGACTACGGGGCATCACGGCTGAAAAAGACAATAACTCACCATGAGCAACCGGACTCTTCGTTCAGAAAGCATGATGTGCGTGTTATTGGCACAGCAAGTAAGTTCTTGTACCTACCTCATTGAAGGTGTAAGGTTAAAGGATGGAGCAGGGAAAACTGACTACACTGCTGTGTGCTATAACGCCAGTGAGAGGTCTTTGCATGTGCATGTGCACGTATGACTTTCATTTCAATGGGGGCTGGTGCTACCTAATGAACATGCTCATACAACAGCCACCCTGACCCAGGTTTCACAAGGAACAAATTGCAATTTGGGGGAGAGTACAGTGAGTACAGTACAGTGCAATGAGGAAGAGTACAGTGTTTTTCATCCGTGTCGTTTTGCACAGTCTTAGTCGAGCAAATAAATTACTTATATGCTCAGGTCGGCATACTTACTGATGACATTGGTTATTAGGCCGTGTCGTTTTGCACAGTCTTAGTCGAGCAAATAAATTACTTATATGCTCAGGTCGGCAAACTTACTGATGACATTGGTTATTAGGCCTTGAGACAGCATGTATGAAATGATTGCAGTTCTGTGGCTTAGGCTATGAGACAGAATGTATGAAATGATTACAGTTCTGTGGCTTAGGCTATGAGACAGCATGTATGAAATAATTGCAATTCTGTAGCTTTGGTCAAGTTTTGGCAAGTTCTGGTCATGATAGTTCGCACCTATGTTGGGGGTTCGTTTGTGGCTGGTACCTGTGCTTGCCTGAAAGACTACTTATGTTTCTTACTCGTAAACACAAAATTCGGTTTACAGTAAGTAGGTGTGGGTGTTGTTCCTTCCTTTTCTGTATTTCTTGCAATTTTGTGTTCTTTAAGCATGCACTCTAGGGACAATGATCACTGTCTTACTTCCTGAGCCATTACGGCTTTCGATGTCCTGAGTGGGGCCATTAGTTGTATACTTTTCACTGCTAGCACCATTCTACAAATACATTTTTTTATTGGCGATGTTCGTCTTTACGGCTTTGTTTTGGTGCAGGTACATACCAGAGTGCAAGGGAAAAAGCACTTTGTGCAGAAGACACGGATGACGTAGCAACCACCGATGGCGAAAAGGGCAGGGGGAAGCGTCACTGTGAAGCCAACATGTATTTCGACGACCATGAAACAAGCTTCGTGGAATCTCATTCCAGTGAAAGGTAGTCTTGTTAGTTTAACATTTCAGAGCACATAGCTTCCCTAATGCAGATATGTTCATTCTGACGGCAATTATGTCCAAATACTTTGCCAGTCGCCTTTTCATGTCTTGTAAAGCACCTGCTTGGTGTGTTAAATTGAACTTCATTGAATGCTCCTATGCAGGTCTTCATCTTGCCCCAGTGCTGAACTAGAGCCAACTCCAGAGGACACAGTTTCGCAAGGGACACCACCCCGATTTCCAGACGATGTGTGAGCTTTTGTTTTGGTAATGTTCAAATGGCCAGTTTTTTTGTTCTGGCATTGTTTTATAGGTAATATAGTGCAGTTAAAAAGCGGCCGCAAAGTTGAGTTGTGTTCTATGGATGCTAATTTTTTTTAGTTTTGTTTAGGCATCAAACTATCCCCCAAATCGACATGGAATTATCATTATTTTCAGAGTGAAATATTATGGAATTATGGAATTATTGAAATTATGGAATTATTATTATTTTCAGAGTGAAATATTGGATATTTCACTCTGAAAATATAATTTTCAGAGTGAAATATCGAGAAAATATTTTGGACCATGTGATGCAACAGAAGTCTTGCCACGTCTTGGAAGCAGAAGTCTTGGCATTAGAACAAGAAACAAAATTTTAACAGTTCTAAAAGGGGCCATAACGGCAGAATACCACTGTGTTCTGATTGATGACGTGTCCTCTTATCTTGCATGCACACAGGGGCCTCACCGTCATCCCCTTCTAAACTTCATTCATGAAGCGAACCTTTTCTTCAGGAATTCATGGACATAAGTGGAAGGCCTAGAGACTAGAGACCGGTCGACATTTTTGTGTAGCTGAATGGGCCGAAAGGTGTCGCTGGTAAAGTGCGAAGGTTGCAGCAGGTAATTGTTTACACATCACTTTTGCTTTATTGGGGTGAGCAGATCTTTTGGAAAAAGCATTCAAGTCTACAATGTCTTAATGTTCTGTTTGAATTTATTGTGTAGTAGTAGCATATATTTGCATGGATGATTTTTGCTCAACCAGGCATATACTGTAGTACGTAGTAGTATTCATTGTGTGGTTATGTGGGGTTTTTTTGTCTTAATTTATAACACGAGAAAATCATTGCTTTATTTGAAAGTTAAAAAAAAACTGCATTTCGTATAGGTAAGTATGAACTGAAGGTGTTTTCATGGAGTGTGCCTTCTTATTGTCACGAGGAGACGAAGAAGGGCGAAGTAGGGTATGCGCTTCTGTAGGCCCGATGAAGAACGACAAAGGAGAGCTGTGTGTGGGGTGTGCAGCCTGAGCGAACACTCTGCAAAAGCTGCCTTGTAAATAATGTAAATAGGTCATCTCCTACTGTAAATAGATCGCGTCGTCATCCTCCATGGTTCGCCTCATTTCTTCTGCCATCGCGTAACAATATGTAGTATGAAGGCATTTCAAAACATTGGAGTTGTGGAAATTATTCTGTAGAACTTGACTGCTGTGCACCGGATAGCCCAGTTGTACTTACGGTGCCTAAAACCTCACTTTTCATGTTCCAGAACCCCTGCTATACTAGTGCCTGAATCCTATGTGGCAAGCACGAGCTTCAGCAGGCCTCTGCCCTTCCAAAGTTCTGAATGCAAGTGCTACTCTTTTAGTTGATTTATATTACCTATACTTTTCAGTGTTCCCCTTCCACGTGTGCAGCAAGCTGCAGGCTACCACTGTAGTATTGCGCCAACTCAAGCGGAACTTCTGCTCCATCGCATTGGGCCTCCAAGGTATGTTGGACTGGCAAGTGTTTGCCTGATTGGTAAATAGCACACTTGCAGCACACAGAACAGTACAGAGTCAAATCACTATAGAGTTAAAGGAAAACTGAAGGCAAAATACCAGTTGCTGTAGATTGATAGTTTAGCTCACTGAGAACACGGGGCTATGCCATCCTTACGTGTATTTCTTTTGGCCATAGGAAATGCCTACTTGTACATAGGTACGCGGTGCTGTGCAAGCAGTGGGGAATGGAGCTGTGCACACGAGTGGATGGCTCAAACTTTTGTGCAGCTTATATGCCCGTTTTCAACAGAGCATCAAACGTGAACGCACATCCAATGGAGAAACATTTCACAAAGAGCTTGAAATGTCAGCAAAGGGATTGAAATGTCAGGAAATCACGACTGATTTGACCTGAACGGACGAAGCCGCATAGTACGTGGTAATCTTGTATTCCTTTGCTTGAGTACTGCTGTACATAACTGCTGCCTCCCATGCTTCCAGTTTATCATCACTCAAACAACCCCTGGCCATTTGTGTCATCAAATCCCTGCAAGGGAAATGAGGAATTGAAATGCATTTTTTGATTAGCGGTTGCTCTGAAACTAACTTGTTGGTTGTCTTCAGTGTCCTTTTAAACATTGCATAATGCGTAGAACGCATTTTTTCCAGTGCTCTTTAAATTGCCGTTCTAAAATTGAGCGCAGTAACTTAGGGCATTCATGGCGTACCTACTGAGTGCAGGACCGTACCGAGTGTGGGTTTCTGTCACCTCCTGTTTTCCTCCCAAAGAACTGTGTGCATAAGAATAAGTGGAACTATATTTCATACCACAAGCTAGGTGCAGCACTGTGTAGGCTACATTATTGTCAACAGAGCGCCCACTGAGGGCACCAAGCCCGCTGCGAAGGGTGTCCTGACAGGACATTCCCTTCTCCCCTCGCGGGAAGGCCCCGGTGCCTTTTGGCGCTTCTCCTTCGTGGTGAGTTAGGTGCCCTGAGGGTGCGGGCTGTTGACAACAATTTAGCCTTCCAAGTACTGCGCCTAGCTTGTGGTATGAACTATAGACTCCCCACTGCTACTGGCCAGCCACGTTTGTTGGCGGTGGCTCTGGGCGGCGGGCGCCATCCGGAAAAATGAGATTCTGTGATGTAATCAAGATGTCTCCACAGCTGAATCTTTTTCTTAGTTTCCATTATTTGTTTGAAATTTATGGCATGGTTGGTATCATTGTTATAAAGAAAAAGCCGTCTTTTTAATGACCCAAACTTGGATTTTTTGTTTTGGCTCCTCAAATAAAACTATTCGTTCGAGCATTTGTTTTTTTTTTAAATTGTATTGTAAGACTACCGGAATGTTTTACCCTAAAATGTTCTTTTTCTTTTCAAGAAGCGTGGGACCAGATGATGGTTACTATAGATCTGTTTGTGAGACATGCTTGTGTTTTGTGTCTGTTTTTAAGTAATGGGATTCTTTATTCTTTTTTTGGCAGGCCAAACACATCACATGGTCTTTGCTCTGGAGCACCTATGTATGATGCTTAATAATCGTTCAATAATGCATTGAAATGTTGGTGTGCGAGTTGAACCAGTTGGCAACGTATCTGGCTTTTCAGGACTACCCTTGAACCAGAAAGATTATTGTCTATGCAAAGCACGCTGGCCACTTCTGTTCAGGCTGGGCACGTTTGCTGCTGTGATGCGTTAACGTGCCTAAACTAAGTGCACTATCATTTGTGCAGGTATACAAGCCAACCAATGCAAGTGTTGCAACCACTGCTGCCCGCTAGGTATTAAATTCGTTCCATTGTTTGAGGCGAATTTTATGTAAAGCCTGACACGTAGGTGTTCACCAGGGCACTTATAAAATGCTAGAATAATCTCCTTGCTTGGTTGATTATGTTAGGGTAATGCTATGTGTATATTCATTTAACTTCTAGGAGACTGTCAACAGTGCTGCCAGTGGTTCCGGAGACATCCACGCAGGGGCCCGCTGTCTGCAGTTCGCACGTTCGCTGTCAGCAAGGTCACAGTATAGGTTCCAACAGGCTGAAACTTGTGCATGAATATATCAAAGTTTAATGCTGCATTGTACGTATAGAATGGGTTGTTTTGTCTTTCAAAGCAATGGAAATACATCAGTTAGTGTGGACCAGGTGGCCATTATGAACTGCAGCTAATTCAAATGGTAGCAGTTGTAGAACTATGGTATTTACAACTTCTGGTAAAGATTTAGTGCTTCATATTTTACAATTTTACTCGATGGTTGTGGGGTGCTGGTGATTGTGTTATACTGGTAAAAGTGGTGATTGCATGACTGGCAACATTGTAACCACTGCTAAAAACAGAACATAAAATGCATTCAAATTAGTAGCAGTAGATATAAAACCCACAGGCTATGGTCTGCAGCATGGCGTTGTCTTCACAAAATGCCATGTGCTCAGTTTGGGTTTTATCGACTAATAATAGCACATGCATCCACATCACTTCATATGCACCATATTGCAGCTCTTGTCTGCCTCAATTTCGCTGTCTTGTATTCTTTCTATTTCTATCTAACCAGCATTTTATTTAACCTGGTCACGCAGGGAGTTCTTGCAGCATTGTTCTAGGATTGAAGTTCAGTGGGCATGCTGGAGGTAGGAAAGGACCTAATTTTTGGAGAGAAATGAATTCGGTTCCTCAGTCCAGTAGCCTAAAGGACAACGTGGGGGTCTCTGCCCTGAAGACCAGTAGTTTCTGGGCGTCCAGGTCAGTGCTGGTTGTCAGGTTCACCCGCATCTCGGGAAGGGGAAAAGGAAAGAGGTGGGAGGGTTGGGTTGTGAGCCCATCTGATGACGATGTGGGTTAGGGCTCTGTTGAGAACGAAGTTTACATTCTAAGAGGTAGCTAGCTTGATAAAGGTGGTGCGACCATGTCAGCTGACGGGAAGTGTTTGTGTGAATTCTGCAAAGAGTAGCTTCTTCGTGTTTGAGTAAATTAGTATGAGGGGTGAGAGGGATTGCCTAAGAGCATGATAGTGCTGTCGGATGTCTTGGAAGGTGACCAAGGGTGGTGTGTGCAAATCACCCTCGGTAGCCTGGCAAGATAAGCTGTTGGCCTGCTGGTAGGCACAGTTGCTGCCAACGAGTGAGGAATGATCTAGAATCCAAACAAAGCCAATGTTTGGGTGGGTTTAGGGTGGCTCAGTAGCTGGAGGGTTGTTGGGATCACTTTACCCAACAAGAAGCTACAACAGGCAGCCTGGGAGTCCGTGAGTATAATCGGTGACGTAGTTTGGGTGATTGCCAGAGCAATAGTGAGTTTTTCGACTCAGGAGGAGGGGTGAAAAAGGAGGAGGATGGGGTGTTAAGGGAGGTGCAAGTGGTGATCTTATCTTGTGTAGGCGCCACTTTTAGGTGCCGAGACTGGGTGGGGTATGGACTTGCATCCATTTATGCGATGTCGTGGGTATGGCCATATGCCCGTAGGTGGGCTTGGCTACGAGTGAGACGTTGACCTTGGTGAAGTGTGTGATGCATGTTCTTGGGTAGAGGATGAACTTTAATGTGTTGCCGCCAATGGTGAGGATTACTGCTTGTCTAAGGTCAGTAGTGGAATTTTCTTTCACTGCTGAGTCACAGCCTCCGTGCCTAAAAGTTGAACTCTCTATGTCTACAGTGGCACTGAATATGCACTGCTGAGCCCTTTTTTAAGGTAGCCGGGAGCAGAGTTGTGCTGTAATTTATGCTGATAGGTTTTGGCTGTTTCACTTGAGCGGGAACTAGGCCATAAAACATGAAGTAGCTGCCCCTCTCCGTACATCTGCAACTCGTCTGCATTGCAAGTCTTTGTATGGTTTTACCAATGCAGCTGACAGGAAGCTCATCATGAAGGAGCTTGCTTACATACGGCAGCAAAATGAGCAGATTTTGCATCTTCTGAACCAATGGTGCTAGAGGACCCAACTGAACATGGGCGAGTGGATCTTTCCCCTTAGGTGCGCTCAAGATTTAGGAAGACTGGAGGGCAGCCTCCAAGAGAACAAGGACCTTGAACGCAGCCTGGTAGGCCATTTTGAAGGTGTTTGAAATTCCCGTCTCACTTGCTGTTTATTTTCAGATCAAGCGACATGCAGGCCTGGGTGGCATAACCGTTGGCCACGCTGTGAGGGCTCAGTTGCGGTTCCTATTGGAAGATGAATTGGCGGTGACCTTCAGCTTCTCTGGCCAGAAAAACAAACAAAGCTTCTCAAGTCTTCGGTTGTGCCGCCTAGTCAGAGGTTAGTCAATAGTTAGTGAACTCCTTTTCGGCCTGTTAAGCCTGCAGTGTTAAATGAAATAGCACCATGCTTGCTGCTTCAGCTTGCCCTGGTTTAACTTACAATCTTATTGCAATTTCTCAGTTTAGTTAACTTTATGTGGCCACGCATAATAGGCAGTAAAAAGTGATCTTCTCTGATATTTTCGTGTGTCTACAATGCCTATTCAGAGGCCGTGAGAGGAAATGTGCGAACACGTGGAGCCACGGATGCAGAAATGAAAACAATTATCATGGTCTGGCTAAAGAATGCGTAGGAGCGAACGTAAGAGCAACACTGTACTAACACAAAACAGAACATTTTTAATGGGTTAAACATCTACGGATTTTTATTGATTCTTTTCTGCAGCTCATCCAGACAACCTGAACAGATGGAGGTGCAACCAAGACGGCACAGCTAAGAGAAGAGCAAGAAACAGGAAAGGCAACTTCTGACTCGCGAAAAATTGGAGGAGTTTACTGTCGTCGACAGAAAGGTCGCACAAAGGTAGCGCCCTTCATCAGTGCAGCGAAGAGGACCCCATATTCTGTTGTGGTGGTTGAGGGCTTTCTTTCCTTTTTTACCAAGCATGTGTGACCATGCATAGTAATAAGAAGCGTTGCCATTTATACAATGTTCACTACTTTTGGTCATGTGCTAGTTACTGCACATGGCTTTGTGTTTAATTTTTTTTTCAAACATGTACGAACCATGCGTAGGGATAAAAAGCTTTTGTATTTAGGATATGTTGACTCCCACTGGTGATGGTTTTTTTAATTGTCGTTCAGATGGCTATTTATTTGTTTAGAGAAAGTGCAGTTTTGTTTTTCAAGCTGTGCACACTAATGTGAAACTTTAGCATTGAACATATGTTCACTTTTCTGATGATGCTGCACGTGCCCTTTTTTTGGAAAAATGTTTTTAACATTGCTGGGTCAGGTGGTCACTGGTATTCTGACTAGTAATTTGGTGATATCACTCGTCTTTCTCCTAGTCATTTTGTGATGCATTTTTATAAGTGATATACAGATAACCTTACATTGCTGGGTCTAGGTGATCAGTGGTATTCTGCTTAGCCAATTTGTGAAAAATTTTGCGATGTGATCATTCAGATTAACTAAGTTCAGTTCTTTGACTTTCCTAAGTGGCTGTGATT
Organism: Haemaphysalis longicornis; assembly: GCF_048455015.1. NCBI lineage: Eukaryota > Metazoa > Arthropoda > Arachnida > Ixodida > Ixodidae > Haemaphysalis > Haemaphysalis longicornis. The sequence goes on along the minus strand of NW_027526257.1, from coordinate 10,523,189 downwards.
TTTTGTAGAACAAGTTGTCTTTGCATCTTACTGTTTAAGCTTAAAAACAAATGCACAAAGTTGTGAACCTGAAGGTACAATTTGCTCGTATTTATATTTTTTGTTAGGGTTTTATTTGTGCTACATTCTCGCTTTAAATAATCATACACAAATGTACAAAGTTGTGGACATTGGGAGTTTCTTGTATAATGTCTTTTTTGTGTAGTGTGTTATTTGTGCTGCATTCTTGCCTTTCATATACATAAGCAGGTTCACCGAGTTATGTTACTATATTACAAGTTTGTTGCATAGATCTTTTTGTTTTTGTTGTCAAAGTCTGTTTGTGCTCCATTGTCTCCTTAAAAATGAGAAACTACAGAGTTGTGGACTTGGTACAAGTTTCCTGCATTGCTCTTTCTTTTAATGTTTTATTGGCACAGAATTCTTCCATATAACCACTGTAATGTTTTTATATAATCATGCTTCTGGCAGGTGTAAAGAATGCTTTCAACTAATTGTGTCTTCAACTGCAACGGTATTTTTTTCCTCAGTACTTTCCCCCCATTGCCTGGTTTCAGTAAAATGTTCTCTCCAGCCAAATGCCTTTTCATTGCGAATGCATGCAGCTAAGCCGCTGCATTCGCCCCTAGCATCACTTCAGGGGATGCGAGGGGTAAGGGAGGGGGGTTCATAAAGCCGCATTTTATGCGTCTAAAAAGCGGCTCTAAATATCCAAAGAAAGGGATTCTTAGCATCTTTCTGAACCCCATTTGTAGACGGAAATTATCAGAACGTCTTCTAACCATCTAAAATTGGGATTGAAAAGTCACATTGACAGACTTAAACAGGTCTTGTAAAATCCTACTTCTAAACCAATTTCCAAAGATGTTTTAAAGAGAGCAAATAAATCATCTAGAAATAGTAATACCCGCTGGATATTAGACGTGATTTAAGACCTCTCAGAAACGTCGCGAATGCGTGATCGGATTGTCGGGGATGTTTATAAGCCGTTTCTTTCGTTGTGGAGAATCGCGGTAGTAGAAGTCTTTAAGCTCTTTTGTGCTACCTGAGAAACACCGGCCCAACGGGCTGAACGATGCATTCGATGCATAGGTGCGCACTGCCGCCTGGCGGGGCGTGGGCCAACAAGCACACTTATAAAATTTGGCTGGGGTGCGCGGCGATTGGGACGGCCGGAGCAAAATGCGCGTGGGGGAAACACGGAGGATATGTCCAAGCAATATCGCACACTGCTGCTGTTACATCTAAGGAGAGAAAAAATGCAACTGAAAAATGAACGCAAAATTTTAGTAATTGTTCATTTTTGCTTTGAAAAACTCTCGTGGAATATTTTTAAAGCAAATCATGTGATTAAATTAAACGGAACAGGTCTTGTTGGGCCGTAATGTTCCAATGTACAGTGCTTCAGCGCTACGCAGGTGTCAGCTCTACAGCTGGGCAAAACAACTCACTTCAGTGCGCGGCTCAGAACGGCTCAGTTCACTTTAGCGAACAGGTTCATTTGAATGGTTCAGCGGTTGATTTAGGTGGGTAACCTGTGTTAAGCATGCATAATCGAAATTATTGCCTAATTGTTATTGAGTCATTTATTTTGTAACAGCATCGGTTGTATTTGTACTGAAAAAAATTGGCCTCACCATCATTACAAACATTTTTATGTGTCTGGTATTTCAGGATCACTCTCGGTCGATATATAAAGAAAAAAATGCATATTTTGTCAACTTTATAACCTCACAACTATGATCCCTACTAGTGAGCTGTGACGCCAGAAAAAATGATTCTGGAAAACATGATACAAGAAAGTAACTTTAATATTGCGGTGATGAACAACACTTCGTTCAGTTTGTTCGAAGCCAGACAGGTCCACTTTTTGGTATGGATAATAGATGACGCGAAAGTTTCACACAACGCCCAGCTGTGTAGGTCGATGCACCTGTAATAACACTACCGGAACGTGCCGACAAGACTCGTTCAGAGCCATGCTCAGTACGATTCTCTAATCGAGCGAGCAGCCCCCAAACGGCGGTTCTTTAGAGATCCGCTCTACCAAAACACCACCCGGAGCCGAGAATCGCCGCGGAACTGAGCTGTTGAGATGATCAGGTTCGTTCCTCTCTCGGAGAACAGCTGCACGCACAAATGTAACTGTGGTGAATCATATGGTCACAGGAGATTATTTTCCTATTACTTTGAAAATACAGAAGCAGTTCGTTCACGGCTGCCGTTGCGGCCTCCCAATCTGTTATTCACCGCCGCGACCGCCGCCGTAGTGTCTTAACCGCTGTTCCCAAATGGCACCTCAGAAGATCCGCTTCGCGAAGAGCGGCTCTCGAAAACAGCGGGTCAGAAGAGCCGAAGAACGGCTCAAAAGAACCGGCTCTCGTTACTCGGACTGTCTGCTCACACGACAGGAGTCGTTGGAGGAATTTGGAAAATTAGCCCCACCGAGAAACTCCCCGGCCAGGCTGGGCAGTTGATTTCTTCCGTATATAATAGATGGCGCAAAACTCGCCCCGAAGGCACGTAAGTTTTGAGCCGTTCTTCGTCTCTTCGGCTCAGTAGCTGAGCGGAAGAGCCGGAACAGCCGAAGAACTGGTCAAAACTGCATCCGGTTGTCCTGACTCGAATTATCTGCTCCCACGACAGGGGCGCGCTGGACGAATTTAGAAAATTACCTCCAGCTGGCCCAGCAGGACAGTTGCTTTCTCGCGCCGATAATAGATGGTGCCGAGAGACGGCTCATTTTACCTTATCTTCGGCTCTCGGGCTCAGTAACTGAGCAAAAGAGCCGGAAGAGCCGAAGAACGGGTCATTACTGCGTCAGATTCTCCTGACTCGAATTCTCTGCTCCCACGACAGGGGACGCTGAAGGAATTAGGAAAATTAGCCCCACCGAGCAACTCCCCGGCAAGTCAGGGCAGTTGCTTTCTTCCGTATATAATAGATGGCGCAAACCTCGCCGCGAAGACCCGTAACTTTTGAGCCGTTCTTCGTCTCTTCGGCTGAGTAACTGAGCGAAAGAGCCGGAACAGCCAAAGAACTGGTCAAAACTGCATCCGGGTGTCCTGACTCGAATTCTCTGCTCCCACGACAGGGGGCGCGCTGGACGAATTTGGAAAATTAGCTCCAGCTGGCCCGGCAGGACAGTTGCTTTCTCCCGCCGATAATAGATGGCGCAGAGAGACGGCACATTTTACACGGATCTTCGGCTCTCGGGATCAGTAACTGAGCAAAAGAGCCGGAAGAGCCCAAGAACGGGTCAAAACTGCATTAGATTCTCCTGACTCGAATTTTCTGCTCCCACGACAAGGGGCGTTGAAGGAATTTGGAAAATTATCCCCAGCTGGCCCGGCAGTGGAGTTGCTTTCTCGCACCGGTAATAGCTGGTGCAGAGAGCGCGGCTCTTCGGCTCCGTTGGCTCTTCCTCCTTGTTTTGCTGTGCTGTAGCTCGCCCCGTTCGACCTGGATCACTGAGCGGGCGAGAGGGGCTCCCTCTCTCCAAAAGAACCACCTCTCACGATTACTGAAGCACGGTTCACTCGCTCTTCAAAAAAGCGGCTCATAAGATCCGGATCACTCCTGAGCGACGCATCTCTAGTTAACTCGTCGTCTGCGAGGGAGTAAACTGTTGTATGTGCTTCTTCGCTTACGCAGACGATTCATGTTGTCGGCAGTAAAAAAAAAAACGAAAGTGCAAAGTATTGTTCGTGTGACCGAAATATTCAATATTAAGAGGTAATTTTCCCGGAATTCGCTAAATGAATAACAAGGATTACCCCAGCTGTACTCGGTGATGATCGTTTGGTTCGTCTGCACGGCTGCCCAAGCCGTGCCCGCACTTATCTGTGTGTTCTGCTCTCATTTACCGCCTTCGAACGACTGACATCTGATAAGGTCTGAAGCAAGCTTAATTGTCATTGTAACTATAGATAATTTAATTGCCGTTCTTGAATATTCTGATCGGCGTGTAAGTTGCATGTGACTCGGCGTCGTTACGTTGAGTAATTTTTTCGGCAATCTTAGACGAATAGAAATACTTCTATGTCGGGGTTTCTAAATGTTTCTGATTTTATTGCGTTGTCTCCGGTCACGTTCTAAAATTTGAGAAGTATACACATGCCGTCTGGTGTGTATAGACACGCAGCTTATTCAGGCACATATAGAAACTCTGGCAGATTTTGTTTCACAGAAACAGTGTCATCATTAATTTGTTTTATTTAAATAACGTTTGCCGCGTACTTGATTTGTAAACGACGGTCATAGCTTTGTTACACCTTTAAAATGGCGTTATGTTTTGCTACATAACACTCGTCTTATTGCCATCTTAATCACTGCGCGCACAAAAAGTTTGATTGGTGTGTTTTGTATAGATGGAAAGAAAACAGAAAGGCCAGTTCTTGATTCGCAAATTAAGTTAGCTTATGTTTGTTTTGCTGAAGTCAAATAAAAAGCACTGGGTATATTGCAGCTCCAAAAGTTAAATCAAATAAAAACAGAAAAGGACGGCTGCGGAGAGGGATCTGAACCAAGGGCTTTTGCGTAAGAGCCGAACACTGTCATGTTGCGCCACAATGGCAGGGTTACGCTTGCAGCGCCCCTGAACGGTTCGACCCCTTTTTTGCCTCAATTTTATTAATAGGCCGATAGGAGATTTGAACCACTCTATCTTCTAATTCACTGTACTCGTGGAAGCATGAAGTGGCCTGTTTTTAGGGAGGATACTACTTGTACCACTAGAACAGCGCCGACATCCCTATTCGCTCGTTACTGTCTGCTTCAGGGGTGTAGTTATATCACCCCTTTTCCAACCATAACTTTATGTTGCGTAGTAAAATGTTCGTTTTTGTTCCTTTAAAACCAATTTATTATTATAAATAAAATAAAAGTATATTGCGAACTTTAATTGCCTTTTTATTTTGCAAATTTACACAGCAGTTTTATTAAATATGGAACAAACCATGTACGTAACAACGATGCTGAAAAGATTAAAATAAACAAGAATTGTTTTTGAGAACTTGTTTAACTTTTGCACCATCTGTCAACTTCAATGGCCGCTACCACAAAAAACGGTTTGAGTGTCAACTCTGTAATGGTATTTGTACGATAAATGTTAGCCGACGAAATCACGTTCACATTATATGAAATAAAATAATATTGGTACAATTTTAAATATATAATATGTAAATCCTGTCCAGCGACCATTAGGGAACAGTAAAACTAAATAGTACCTGAAATCGTTTCCTTTAATGCAATTATTACAAAGCTGTGCTTACGTGCCGACCGTGTCCATCATTTCTCCATCATCATTTTATCTTTGCTTGTTGTTTCCCACGTCTCTTCGTTCATCATATTCATCACCATCATCATCACCGTCCCCCTGAGGTCCACTGCAGGACGAAGACCTCTCCCATTAACCTCCAGCTGCTCCTGCTCTGCTCTGCTCGGGCCCACAGTTTTTCCCCTGCCGATTTCTTTTTTTTGAGCCCTCCTTCCACTTAATGGCCTTCCCTTTCTTCTAGACCTATGTCTTGGTATCCACTCCGTTGACTATATTGTCCACTGGTTCTCGGTTCGTCTGACTACACGATTAGCCGGAGTGAATTTCGCTTTCTTTATTTGACCAATAATATTTTCTACTCTGAATTGTTCACTGATCAACGTAGCTTCTTTGCTTTCGCTGAGTGTTACTCCGAACAATATTGGTCCCACGGGCCGTTGAGCCTACCTTAGTTTACGTTCTAGTTGTTTAATAAGGTTGGTTTAGCTCCATTTGTCATAACCGGCAGTATGCACTGGTTCTACAGTTTTTTTTCTGCGAGGCAGAAGTAGCTTAGTTTTCCTTACTTGGGACTGCTTGACGAGTACTCGGCATCGCATACCTATTCTGCAGCGGATTTTTGTTTTTTCCCTCGTGGTTAGGGTCAGCACTTCGCATTTTTTCACACGCAGTTATATTCATTTACTTCTTCTATGATTTCGTTTCCTTAGGTGAAGAGGACGCTTTTGGCATGGTTATTCGTCAGCACATTAAATATATCAGTATTTCGTTTGAGCCCCATGGCCATGCTTTCTGATTGTATGTCATCAAGCACTGTTTGTGTGTGTTCTGCAGTTTCATCAAGCAATACTATGTCGTTCGCATACCTCAAATGGCTGTGAAGTATTCCGTTGCCCATTCGAGCTAGCTGAACTGCCCGTCCAGACATGCTGTGAATGCTTTGGCGAGATGGTATCTCTCTGTTTTACTCCATGTAGCGCCGGTAATTTAAAACTCTGCTTTTGGAGGATTATCGTGCCCGTGCATTCTTTATAGTTATCTTCTGGATTTTCTATGTAGCTCTCTCCTATTATTTGGTGTTTTAATGCTTCTAGCACTGCTGCGGTGAGTACGGGCACAAAGCCTTTCTCATTCTCTATAAATGCCATGGGAAGTGGTTTCGTGTATTCTGACTATTTATTCTATTACTTGATTGACAATGTGAATTTGATAAATGGTTTAGTGCACTGTCCAAACGAAGCCTGCTCTTCGGTCTGTTGGATATCCCGGATGTCGTGTATGTGGGTAACTATAACTTTGTAAAAAGTTTGCGCGCAACCAAAAATACGGTAATGTATCTGTAATGATTGAAGGCCCTGAGATCTCGTTTTTCAGGAATCAGAATATTTAGGTCCTTTTCCCAGTATTTCGGAACTTTTTCAGTCTTGAAGCATTCCGAAAATGCTACAGCAAGCTTTTCCAGTACAACATATCATCCCCCCTTCAAAAGAGCCACAGTTCTGCCGTCATCAACAGCAGCTTTTCCTCTTTTCATGCCTGTGAGAGTTGTTTCTACACTCTCTTTGCCGACTACCGGGACATCGCTAGTTCCGTCGTGGTCTTAGTTGTTGTCCCTGGTACAAATTCGCTGGCGCGCAGCCAGGTGTACAATTGTTTTGCTACATTTTTTATTCTGTGTAAAGTGGTAATGTTCCCTGGTTGTCTCTTGGTGCGTATATGCTGTCTTGGCCGGTAGCTACCTTTGTCTTAGTAGGATTCAGTATCTTCCAGATATTTGCAGCGCTAACTCGATCACTACAATGTTAATGCACGAATGTCGTTTGTTTTAATTCAGTCAACTAGTTTCGACAGCTTGGCTAATTCAATCTTATCTGCTACACTTGAAATTTCCTTGTCCTTAGGTTTACCAATAAGTTCGTTTCTTTTCTGAGTGTTAGTTTCTCAGTTTATTTCATACATGTTGTTTTTCCCACAGCTCTTCTGATTCATTGGTTATCCTGATGAGTTGGTTTTTAACCTGTCTACACTGCACTTATTCTTCTCGTCTATGCGCGCGAATTTGTTTTTGTAGAGTAATTTTAAATTCCTTCAAACAGGTTCTGACCGCCTCCAAGTGGGGTTTCTTTGTTTTCACGAGTTTCCTCCTTTGTCTTTTCCCATTCAACCTTAGCTTGCATCTCACCATCCTGTGATCGCTGCTCCGAATCTTCCTTAGCCTCTCTACGTCTCGCAGGATAGCTGGGTTGTGACATAAACAGAATTAAATTTCGTTGTTTGTTTTACTATCGGAACTTTTCGATGTGCATGTCGGAATAGTCCGTTTATAAAATAAAGCGTTTATCGACTTTAGCTCATTTGTTTCGCCAAATCCCAACAGTGTATCTTTTCGGCTGTTTCTACTGTCGATTCCGAAGTTTCCAACTCATCAAACTTTGCATAAAAGATGTGCCATTGCAATCGTGAGCTGTGATGTGGTCCACTTCAGTGCTGATTCCACATACCCTAGATGCTGTCCGCAGCTTTACATCGTATTTTTATGTTGGCGCAGACGCCTCTACTCTCTTGAACCAGTATCGCTTGTTTATCTTGAACAGAACAGCCGACTTTCTCGTTAATTCTGGAAAATTTGTGCATGCTTCCTGTTGTTTCTCTGTGGAATAAAAATCCCAACCAGTGTTCTTTTCTTCTCTTGCGGTCCACTGTAGTGCAGAAGATGCCCTCTGTTTAGCTCCAAGAAGCCTTCTCCTGCCTTCGAACTTCATTTGACCATATATTGTCCCACCTAATGTCCGAGAGCTCCTCTAGAAGTACTGCTAAACTTCTCTCGGTAGACAGGGTCCGTGCATTGGACGTTGCCAGGGTTAATTTCCAATGGCTGCCGGTATAGACTCGGAGGTCCTTAGCACCGTCAGCTATATCACTGTTCTATTCACCGCCATGAAGTAGAGCTCTACAGCTGCTGGGGACTGAGGGCCGAGAGTTGAGTTGGTCAGTCATTAGGGTTGGCGGTCATCTACTACACAAGGGCGGCCAGATTATTCTATGATGAAGGAGTGCTGTTTACGTCATTAAAGCCTTTCTAGCATGGCTGAACCTTTATAATGTAGCCTCTGAGGTATTCGGGGTTATGGTTACTTCCGTAATGGGCAGCGCTCCATACCTGCATGGGCACGGTACAGAGTCAGGCAAAAAAGACAGGGAGAGAGAGGGTTACCTTTGAATACGCTGCCATTCACACCTACAATGATATTGAGCCATCATTTCTCGGTTTTTCATTTTATATGCGCTGTCCTGAATGAATCAGCTGAGGCGTAGGCTCACTTATGAGCGATCCACTGAGTTTGGCCATTGGAAATGTGAGCCAATGCTTTGCTCTAGTGTATAGGTAGCTACAATAATTGGCTAGTTTGAAGCTTTAGCCGCCAAAAAAGGCCCGCGAGTGTGTGTAGTGTCCTTCCTCGCAAGTTGAACATTATTTTAGACAAAAACAACTGCTTTATAAGAATAACGGTGGCGTTTTGTCAGGGCTCGGCTAAAGTTAGGACAGCCTGTGCTGTCTAAAGTCTGGGCTTCTTGGGGCCGAGACCGGTGTTCCTAAACTATATTTCTGTATGTTTTATTCAAAAGACGATTAAATATATAGGTAGCCATTGGTTTGGTGGTCGCCGCACTTCATTGCAGTTCGTTCTTTACCCACCGGTGGTCGAGGTATTTCAATTTTAGTGCTATTGCCTGTCTCACCTCACATTGCGCCCGTACCAGTAGCGCGATATGGTCCTAGGGTTTGCGACGTTGCGCTGGACCTATTCAGAGTTTTTGTCCTTCGAAGGTCGGTCGGTGTCCCATGTTTTACAAGGCCTCCTTTCGCTTTAATAATACCGTTTTACCCTACCTAACGAATGATGCTGTTTTTCACGAATTGTTTCTCGCGGCTATGTCGTTTACGATGGCGGCTACTTCGTTTGTTGACGTAGGACATCGATGAGGGCTGTTATATTTCGGCTTTTAGTTGGTTTTAAGTGTCTGTTACATGCCGAAGAAGGGTTTTTAACCTGTGTAAGCTGTTTTCGTGCAACGCCAGGTTTGTAAACGGCATAATTTGCGGCTGCGCACCTGTGGCTAAGCTGGTTGAGGCTACTTGATGAGGTGTATTTAGCATCGATTTCGGAATGGGCCTGGTTGTTACTTCAGAATTTCCTTTTTTTATGTGACTTTACGAGGCAGCGAATGTGTTCTTGAAACTAGTTCCACTGTTTGCAAGCCCCACCGCTTAAATTACCCGCTTAATCTCCGATCTCGCACCGGCGGATCGTCGTATACTGTGATTGTAGTTTATTGACATTTGGGGTTTCGGCTGTATCTTTACCAAAAAAGCGCCTAGTGAGCTCGTTTAAGTTGCCAAACTGTCAAAAGAGACCCGCAATCAGGCGAGTATGGCCGTGAGGGGCCACCATGTCGCGTAAGATAATAAAGTTTTTTTTACTTGTCTTGACACCTAACTCGACTAACGACCCCCTGACGGACAAAAAAATCGTTTTATATGTAACTATGTTGGTGCTAGGGGGTTTAAATTTGGTTTGAATGGGCTCCTGAACATTATGAAGGAGGACTGCGAAAGCATTAGAACTTACACGAAAATTTGAAACTGCACGCAGCTCCATGTAAGCACATTCACCATGGCGGGAAGCTTCTATAAACCATGGTGAATGTGCTTACATGGAGCTGCGTGCAGTTTCAAATTTTCGTGTAAGTTCTAATGCTTTCGCAGTCCTCCTTCATAATGTTCACGAGCCCATTCAAACCAAATTTAAACCCCCTAGCACCAACATAGTTACATAAGACGGTAGCCTTACCAAACATGCCCCCAGCGAGCTTATTTAACTTTTAAAACTATCCATACAGCAATGCGATGATGCTAGCTAGACCTTAAGCGGCCGCTCTGTCGCGGAAGTTATTAGTGCATGGTAGTTTTATTTCCATGCGACTCAACCGGCCGCCACCACGATGAGAAAAAAAACGTTTATATGTTCAAAAGCCTTGGTGCTAGCTGGACAAATTTGTTTCAAAGGTGCACAAGAACATTATAAAGGAAGAGTTCGAGAGGTTTTGAAATTATATGACAGATTTCCTGAAGAAAACTTGAAAATTCGCGCAGCTCCATCAAACACGTCCGCCATGACAAGTCGCTTCTTGAAGAGGAAGCATCACCTTTAGTGGGATTCAGAGCCGGGGAATCTCGCAGTGTACCTCCCGTGTCTGAGCATATATAAGTAAGGTTTTTCTTTATTTAACCGATTGTTACCCCCGAACATGGTCTAAAAAAATTGGGTTAAACTCGAATTCTCCGGAAACAGGACTTCTGAAATTAGCGATCTGCACACTTCCGGTCTCAAGGATGACCGTTCTCAACAAGACTGGTCGAAAGTAAGTGCCTCAAAAACATATTTAGAATTTATTGAGTGTTGGAATGACAGTCGCTCGCTACCAAACTCTGGAAAACACTGCCTTGACATTTTTGCGCGTTATGATGTCGAGAGAACTTTAGCCCAGGTGAGATATTTTGAACGATCCGGCAGGTCTTGAGTGGAGTCCGACATGAAACCGATATGTTGCGCTTAATATGATAATGTACGTAAACAACGACGTGTAAAAAATCGATCGGATGCTTTCTGTGAACGAAACGTTTCCTTTCTTATGCGTTTCTGTGCTCTTTAACGTGAACATTACAGAATAATTTCATCACAAACACGAATTATCGGAGAGTCTTTGTTAGCAAAACATCGAAGTCCCCCAGATTAGCAGCTTGAAACACACATCGATATAAACGCTTTGAAGTTAGTGAAGAGGCTTGTAATACCTTCTGATAAAACCAAGTGAGAGTATTACATGGTGCAATTGCAGATTTATCCCAAAAAACCTGGAACTTCTGGGAGGGTTTCCCAAAACCCAGATTTCTCTTCAATTTTCAGTTTGGAAATTAGCACCAGTATTTACCTCCGAATATAAAAATATAAAACGCGAAAACAAAAAACCCTCTATATAATGCTCACAGTTACGTAGCCGTACTTTTGAACCTTACACTGTACCCGGCTTGCCCTGCGCCGATTCTTTTTTCTGAGAAGTTGACTAAAGCAGGCACCGCCAGAAACAAAACTACTCACTTATAATACATTTGTAAAACGAACTTTGGAATACGCCAACTTCACCTAGTTTCCTTACCCTAACACGCTCATAGAAAGACTTGAAATTGTGCAGAGGAAGACTATTAGGTTTATTTATAACAAATACAGGACAACTGATTAGCCCTCAGAACGACTAAAAAAGCAGGAAAATTAACTCTAATATGCAAAACAAGTATTAACATGCAAAAAAAGTTCCGCCATCTCCACGAAGTGAATGATGATGAGTGGGGCGAAGCTCGCGCGCCAAAAGCGCTCGCGCTATCTATATAGGCGCGGCGGTCTGGTGGTCGCCTTTCTAACCAGCGCGCGAGCCCGAGTATGCCGCGGAGCCGCCGAGACGGAGGAGTAAAGGTGTGTGCCGCACCGCCTTGAGCGGCAGCGTGCCATCAAGCGGGCGACCTATGAACCATTGCACAGCTGAGCCTCTACCGGTCGCATAGAGAACTAGTGGACACGGCGCGCCGAGGTACTTTCCCCGAGCAAGAGGAGCCTCGCCCCTAAAACCAGACAACAAGAACGAAAACCGCATAACATTAGCATGATAAGGCATCTGGTAATAACAAGACCCCCTAGAAATAGTGCATTGTAAAGATGTAGCTTTGAGTGGATAGAAACGCCCCACGTCTTTCCAGCCAGAGATTTGATAAGTTGGATAATTCAAGTAACATATTTTAGAGATTAGATTTGGGCTATCCATGGTAAATGCCGATCGATCATGATTCCACAAAAGCGGTAACTCTTTACGTAATAAATGGGGTGTCCATATAAACAGATGCCATACTGCGACATCTCTTACGAGTAAATGCCACCACTGGACACTTATCTGGTGCTATTTCAAGTCTTTGTAGACACAAGAATGCGCATGTGTTTGTCGTAGCTTTTTGAAGGCGTTCCCGAACCTGAGACGCGAAACTCCTGATGCCCAGATGAAAATATTATCGGCATACATGGAGACATATACAGTGGTATCTACAGTACAGATGTACAGATGTACCGAATTCCTCGAGGGTTGTACAAGTTGGGGCAATTTGGAAGCTGACCATGGGGTCTACGGACTGAGTGGGGAAATGGAAGCCGAGAGCACCATCTATAGAAGTTCGGTCAAAACTAGCGTTCCTGAAGTAGATTGCCCCACCAATGGCTAATACGAACTCGAAGTTCTGCAGACTTACCAACGTTTCGCCACAAACGATATTGTTGAATCATGAAAATGACATGATCGTGTAGCCAGGCAGGACGCTTGTTGCTGAAGGAATAAATTTATTTAGTGCGAATATGTGTCTTACACAAAATAGAAAAAATGATTTACCATTCCTTCCCAAAGAAAACTGAGGGAAGCCAGGAAGCGTTCTAACTTCGAAACTGCGTCGAAACCTGCGCTAAAAGTGCTTCAACCTTTTTTGAAAGTGTGGCCTATCAATAGTAAAACCTTCACATTCCCAAATCGCAAACGAAGAACAATCCGAAGAACAATTCGCACGACGTAAACGCATATCCACGAACGATCTAATAGTACCGATACGTGGTTTATGAGATAAAGGTACGTCGATTCCATGATCAACGCGTGTATTCTCTAATCTAAAAGCGTTCCCATTTCGCTACTTTAAAGAAGTTGTTTTGAAACAATGGGAGCCCGGTTTCTGCCATCTGTCCAGAGATCTTATCAGAGCTTCTTTGTAGATAAACCGACTTGTGAAAAGTGTTACTTTTACAGGACGCTTCGAAGGGTCTCCCCTCCAAGTGTTTACTTCTGCGTTGATAAGGCGTTTCATTTTGCGCATAATACCGATCAACCAAATGTGAAACCCAGAAGAATTAGGTTTTTTGAAAGTTATTCACAATTTAGCGTATTTGTTTTACCCTACCCTACACTGCTGCCTCGTCAGAGCGGCGTTACGCGCACCTTTAACTTGAGGTTGTTCCTCCTGGGTTCTTATGCAGTTTTGCTTCGCTTATCCAAACTCACACATTTCCTTTTTCGGGGAATGAATATTTCGCAATACCATACTGATGCCGCAGTAGACTGTTCTCGTTAAACCCTTTGATCCTGACTCTGCTGGCTGAAGTTTTACCCAATGTTTGTAGATTTCTGGGCACAATATTAGAGCAATACAGCATCTGTCCGGCTATCGCTTAAAAAACAATGTCGATTGAGCATGCATTCCCATAACAGGTTATTCCACCACTTCGCCATGATCCTTGGGCGACTAGTGCATCACTACTGATTTTATTCTATGGTATCTTCTCACCCTATTTTCATCCTCATTAGGCTTTAAACTTCACTGTGAATTTCTTCATCTGCCATAACCAGGTTCACAATTTGCATCTAGTAACTTTGTAATTTCCCTTGAGTATAAAAGTTTGCTTAATGAGAAGAAACCGCCTGCTCATGAAACCTCACCTTTGGTGCGATAGGCAGCCAGATTGGCGTTAAAAAAGAGTTTAGAGTAGGTGCCATGCATTTTTAACTTTAACAATTGATTTACTTACCCTCAGTGTCCGTTTTATAACGAAAGAAGATTTTGCGCAGGTGTTCCACGGCAAATGGAGGCGTTTTCCAGACACATCTATCCGACAATGCTAAATTATCAATCTCGCAGCAGTTTACACTCGTGGCTTGTGCTTTAAAAGCGGCTGAATTTGTGAAACTCAATGGAATCACACTACCTTATATCAGATGAGTTCCATTGTCAGCTTTTCAGTTTTAGGATAGCTCGATTTTGATTGCTGTCTTTTCTGAAGAGTGTAGATTATGAAGGATAACAAAAAACAAAAACGAACCCCAGCCAATCGACCAAATGCTTTGAAAAAGGCGATTTGAGATCTGTGTTCAGGATGATGATTTGCTCAAATATTTGTTAAAAACGGAACCTAAGCAAGGCTCTCGTTCGATATTCATTGCAATAGCTTTTTTTCCCGTTTTCTAGCGGCGCAAGGAGTACAGCATTGTTAGTGGATTGCTGGAATGTTCGCACTTGTACCCGCTTGGCGCAAGTGCCACAACCCCTCTTAGCTATGGAATTAATGAATCTCATTATTACACGGAATAAAATAAAAAGCTTTGGCATTGTGGGGGGGGGCGGTAAGTGATTGGGAAAGGCACTTCTAATTGGTCGCAAGAAACGTGACAATGTTGATTTTTAAATTTTCTCATCAAACTAACCATAGAAAATAAAATAAGATAAAGCCATACAAATATCATGTTTAAAAGCCCCTGCCAAAGTAGCCTTCGAAACAAAAACATTAAGGTAAAACCAGAACAGCATTCGTAATCAAGGGTCCTCCCCAAAAAACAAATGAAAATGCAATAAATCTCGCGGTATTGTTAGTTCATATCAAGAATTTACACCACAGACCCAGGAAGGACGAAGAACGAAATCCAACCCACGAGAGCTAACTTTCCACAACATTTATTGGAGGGCATCAAATCGAGCTTACATACAAAAAAAAATAGTAGAAACCAACAAGTGGGGATGTGTGAATCACCTATGGGAATTTTCCAAGGTAATCATGAACGCGTGGAAGATTCCTCTATAAACTTGAATTCTTTTTAAATAGAGCGAAGAACGAAGCACTAACACAGTGATCTTGCAGCCTGGAGATAACGCCGTCATGTGCAAATTCACGTACCGCCTCATTTTAGTATCGAGTAAGCATCTGGGTGTGCGCTAAACATGAGGTGCAACGACTGTTGCCGAAATTGATATCGAGGTATCCACTCACGCCTTTATGAACGTTGTTTTGGTGTTCGCGAATGCAGTCTTTGCAGCATCTGCTTGTTTCGCCAAAGTATTTTATATTGCAACGAGTTAAGGTGATGGAGCAGTCAACACCTTCGCTGCAATCAATGAAGCGGTTTTTGTTGTTCTTATAACAGGAATGTTCGTTCTTTATGCCTTTAATAACCCGCTTGCTTGCGTTTTCGGCTCCGAACAAAGCGGCGACCAAAACTGGTGTGAAGAAAGGTCGACTTTCGCGACGCTGAAAATAAGGGTCACATCGTCATATTCGAGATCAGCTATACAGTGGGGGTATAAATCTTCTAAAATCGGAAGAAGTGTACAATCTGAAGAAAGGAAAGTTTGACTTATGGAACAAGTCAGAATTATCCCTCATCGAACCATTATAAAACGGGCATAGCAACTGCCACACCTGATCCAACACCCTCAAAATATTCGGAAAAGACTAATCCCGGATACTCGACCAAACGGAAGCTTCTGTGCACAGAAACTGACGTGACCAAGGCGTACTTTTTTGTAGTTCTCAGGATGCGGCTAACAGTTTGCAGATTACGATTCCTAAAAATACTTATTCGTTAGGAATACTCTATAAGCTCCTGTGATGATATTATAAGGCGATGTTTAAAAACGTAGGAAGCAATTCACTTCAACATGACTCCAAAAAAACTTTGCTTGTATAAATTTTGGGTTCGAAATAAGCTGGCTCAGTACCTTGAAATGAAATGTTTCCCGAAAGAAACCATTTTTTGTAGAGAAAGGTATTCGCCTCAAAATCAAGAAGTATTGGAGGACCATTAATAAATCAAATAAAAATGGGCATAAAATAGCTATTTTACAGTGTACGAGTGCTACACGTGTACGGACACTACAGCGCCCTAGGAAAAATGCGTCAGAAATGTCTTCAAGCCAGATATTTACAACAGCGTTGTATTTATTGACTCTCCAACTCTGTTCTCCATTCCTGTTTTAAAGACCTCAATCGAAATAAATGCCGCTTGTTTATACGAATGTACTGCCCGGTGTTACAAGTTATATGAACAATCCCACTTCACGTCAAAAGGAAGAACTTCAGTTCACTCGACAAGGAGGATATCTGCTCTTAGAGGGGCGGCATATATACGCTTCATATATTTCTGGCGCGCCAGAGGGATGTCATTGATGCGAAGCGGCTGTATATACCCGAGTATAGAACATGTTGAGGTTTAGATATCGATTTGAGATGTTTTATGACAGGACAAGTATTAAAAGCTGTGTTTTGGAACCTATTTTAAAGCACCACTGTTAGTAATAGATTTGTCTTAGGTTTGTGTCGTTTCCTGAGAGTGTGGGATTTCTGGAAAAGCCAACTTTTTTTGGATATTTCTGTAGCGCTCAAACTGGGGTACCCATATAGTAAAAATCACAAGAAAGGTGACCGCTACTACTGCTTTATAAGTGTTCCCAGTTCTTTGAGGCAGTATAATTAGTTCACAGCGGAGTTCTAAATATTTCGGAATTCTCGCCTTGCTGGTAGAGACAGCTGAAAGCGTTATGGTTACAGAAGTATCCTTGAGCAAAAATATTCTGCGTGATGGTGAAGGCGAAGACATAAGTGTTGGAAGTTTTATATGAATGGGTATCATGTTTAATTGCCCTTCCCAGTTTTAATACTAGCAACTGTAATTTGTCGCTGCTAAAGGGTTACGGTATCACCACAAATTCAACTGAAAAACCAACATTCCTGCCCAGGCGGCACAGAAAGTGTGTCCCAAGACCGGCCCGTCTATGGCCGCTTTATGGCATGTCCGGCCAGCATCCATGTTCTGGCAGCCACTGATCATACGTTGAACGGCCAACATTCGGCAACCAGCGCTTCGGTATTTCTCCGGCCGCCCGTGTTCACACGCACTACGGCAGCTACCTGGCTACCAGATATTCAGTTCCCTTTCGGCTGCCGATGTTGAGAAAGATAACGGCCGAAGTACGGCCTTAGGACATCCCTTTTTCCTTCGGGAAGCGGTGTTCAGCCGAAGCACGGCAAGCGACCGGCCACAGGATATCCGTATTCTTGTGGCAGTTGGTGTTCGAAAGGAGACCGGCCGTAGCGCGGCGGCCGCGCATCCGCTCTTTCAACGGTGAACCGCGCATCCGGCGGCAGAATATTCGGTTTCTTCGGGCAGCCGGTGTTATAAAGGAGACCGGCCGACTTACGGCGTCCGAATGTACGTTTTTCATTGGGTTAGCGGTCCTCGGCCGAATTACGGAAAGCGAACGGCCGCAGAATTTTCGGCAACCGGTGTTCAAGAGGAGACCGGCCTTCGTAAGGTATCAGGTTATACGTCATTATGCAAACAACGGCGCGCGTCTCGGCGCCGAGAATTCATGCACAGACGTGCTTGGAAGAAGGCCCGCCGATGTAGGACCGGTTTTTTCCTGGGTGAAGAAAGAGCCGTTAGGGAGTCGAATGGCGCAGACACGTTTTTCATCCGCTCGGTGTTTCTACGTTTAAATGAACGAACTACGTTTGTCAAACAGTAATGAGTGCTCTAGGTGAACGAGCAAGGTGCAAGGACTCACTGTACATTACCAGGGGAACGTTTAGGCCATCGAAGTGTTATTTATTGCCACAAGAAGACTGTGCCACACCAACGGGTGAGCTAAGCCTCGCCAGTCATAGCCGCTACAACGCCTCGCCCGTCGGCTTCGTCGACGCATCAGCTCGATGCTATTCGCCCCCTCAAGAAATGGAGACCATTGGAGACATCGACCCGGCAGCGATGTCCGACCCGAGATGGCGGTGGTTCACCAAAATAAGTGGCCTTAAAGGGTGTCGAGCAAGCGGCCACCACGCAGGAGCTCAACCGGCGCCATGTCAAGGACTCCCCACCAAAGAAAGGCAAGGGCGCGCAAAAGCGCGAGTTTCCAGCTATTCTCACATTAATAATGAGAAAAACAATGTGCACTATATTGTTTGTGATAAACGTAGAAGAGGCTAAGCTCGTTCATTGGTATGCTCAACTTCGTGCCCTGCACTATGTTACTTCATGGGATTTTATGAGTGCTTTTTAGAAACAAGTGTTATTTTGAATTTGCCATAACAACAGAGCTTTGTGAATGACGAAGCCTGGATGTTAATTTAGTTGCGGTGTTTGAAATTGAGATTAGCTACACGTGGGATATGAATCATTTGGTTAAACATAATCGCCAGCATCCTAGCAAACACGGATTTCGTCGGGTTTTTCTTCCTCAACGCATCTTGTTGAGTTCACGCACGATTTGGCTCTAGCAACAGATAAGCTTAAAGTAGCTGACTATTTTCTTGCGCGGCAAAAAAGCATTTGACGGTGTTTCATATCACCTTCTTGTTACTACATCGCGGGAAATAAACTGAATGAATCGGTTATTGCATGGATAGCCGAGTATCTCTCTCTAAGACAGCAGTTGGCGCTCTCAATGGTTGTTTGTCTGGATATCTTCCCGCGACCTCAGGAAATCCCCAAGGCTCAGTTTCGGGCCCTCTTTTGTTTGTGTGGCCTCAAATCTTTGTTAAAACTGTGCGCGAATGACTGTGTAATTTACAGGACTATAACGAATGAACGTGATTCCGAATACTTGCAGCATGATTCAAATTAATAACATCCTGGTGTGCTAATTCAGAAAAGTCGTTGAATCTTAAAAGTGTGTTAACGTCAACTTTACAAGAAAAACTTCATTCCAATTGAATGCGTATACAGTAAATTACACTGCTTTAAGAACGGCCGGGGAATATAAATAACGAGGAGTTTATTTAACAAGTTGTTAGAGAAATAGGCACGTTCACAACATAAAAGTTACGGCTGCACGTGTTTTTGGCTTTCCGAGATAAAATTTCAGCGAACCTCCCCCTAACATAAAAGAACAAGCGTATTTCACTCATGTGCGCTCAATGTAGGAGTACGCATGTGTTTTCTGGGATCCCCACAGCAAAGAGCTGGTTGATACGCTCGAAAATATACAGAATAGGGCAGTGCGATTCGTATTAGGTATTGGCACTGTCAACTTAGGATGAGGAAAAGTAACAGTAAACTTAAATGGTAAGACGGGAAAGATCATAGACGAAACCTGAGTTTGAAATTTTTTCGTAATATCTATCATTCGAAAACTGGAATAGAAGGGGAGAAGTATATCCAAGCGCCATTTTACATATCCCAAAGTTGGATCGCTAGCTTGAAGCAAATTATTAACTTTCCTTTAAGGTGACGCCTTGCGCGATTCATTTTATTTTAGATCAATATGAGAGTGTAATTATCTTCCACGTATGATTTCATCCACTGTTTATAATGACGATTTTCACCGAGCTTTGAATAATCATTTTGTTATTTGGTCTCATATTTGATGCTCAGTGTTATGTATCTCCCTGCTGTCATGCATGCAAGGGAAGCAAGCATCAAATAAATAAATAAATAAATAACTGAACAAATCAATAAACAAACAAATAAACAAACAAACAAACAAATAAAAAAATAAAAAATAACTAATAAATAAATAAATAAATAAATAAACTTGCGGAGCCCCAAGTTCGCCTCTGACGGGTTGAGAACCCTACGCATTCGAACTTGACCAATGAAATATTTATTACTTTTTTCGTTGCAGTATGCAGGGTTTGCTGTATGAACACTACAATTGCTAAGTTATTTGTTTGAAAGAAAATATGAAACTCTTGTCTTACGGCTTTCCTTGCGGGATCACAGAGGGATACAACTGCAGCCATCTGAAGAAGGGAGTCATTCGCAACACGTCTAGAATTTTGTTAACGTAGTAAATGAAGTTCTTTTGGACTATTAAGGAGTGTGCACGTAACTCATGAAAACAACGTAAAAAATATATTGAAACGGAAAGTACTTCTTTGATCTCTTCTAGGATCAGCCCTGTGAAAGATAATCAGAAAAGTTGATCGAGTAGAAAATTTCTTTGCAAGAAAACTGGGCAAATACTGGACATACTTTTTGTGTGAAGTAAATTATATTGAATGCTTGTGAGTGTATTGTGGAGTGCCGAACCGCTTCGTAAAGGCATTCGCACCGGTTTCATATACAAAAAACTGGTCAGGCAGCTGTTGTAATAATAGTTGATTTAGTCAGAGCATGAAAGTATTGTGTGAAAAGAAATTGCCTAAAAGCGGCACTTTCATCTTTGTGAAATTCAGCCTACTAAAGTACGCGCCTTCCGCCCCCTCCCCCGCCCCCCCACCCCATGCTTTCTTGTTTACAGGTAAGCCGCCCCACAGAAGATATCAGGGCCTGGACAATACATCTATTCCAGCTCTGCAAAGAAATGAATATTTGCTGTATTCGACAGTAAAACAGGCACAGCAAATAAAAGAACGACCATTTGTGAGCACTGTTGAATAACTTAATTTTGGTGTAAACTGACGCTGATAATTAAGCCAGGCTTCGATGAAGGCTGGACGGTTGGTGGTTGCGCGCGGGCTCACTTTGATGTGGGTGCAGTGGACCCAAAATGGTGGGTTTGTGCTGCTGGACAGCGCGATTGAGTCATCTGCTTGCGCTGCATGCAGTGGTTGTCCACCGGCCTGAGTACGGTTAACGTACTGTGGCTGAACTACAATGCCCGTAGCACGGCCGAATTTCCGGCAGCTTTAGTCCGGCTGGAGTCCGACGACCGCATCTCGGCTGTCCTCCGGTGGCCGTGCTTCGGCCACACACGGGTAGCTTTGGGATGGCCGGAGCCCTACGGCTGGAATCTGGCCTATGAACGTAAGCCGGTCGACTGGCCGACGGACACTGGCCGTTGGACAGTGATGGGAGTACGGCCGTATACGGCCAAAAGGCCCACATTTGGACACGGGCCGAACATGGTTGCCGAAGAAAGGCCGGTCAGAAAATCACCGGCCAAAGTACACCGGCTTGAGTAAGGCCGAATAGTCCTGTGCTGCCTGGGTGGTCTGTGCTGGCGTAAGGCTGCGGCACTTCGAAGTCTTGAAAAGCATATTAAGCCAGAAGAATATAAATCACAAGTTGAAGGCACCATTATTCTGTTTCTGGGAGTCGTTTGTAGAGCAAGACGGTCACTGCGGTCATAAATAATGTACTGCCAAATTGCTATAGAAAGGCACTTGCAGTTTTGTTTGCATATTACCCCTTCCTCTGCCAAGGAAGGGGTAATGTGTATCGGAAGCAATGCTGTTTGGCTGGAGTGTCTTTGCTCTTTTAATGCTTGGTTGTACCATAGTCTTTCAATGCTTTTCTCGGCATGAAACGCTGCCGTAACCATATTGGTGAACGTCGTGCGCTGCCCAAGATGGCCGCGCCCAGCGCTGACGTTGATCGTAGGGCGACCGCCAATGTGGTCGGAGTGCATTGATCTAGTATTCTAGTTCACCGTCGTGGTAGGAGAGTACGGCGCGAAGCAAATGATCCCTGCTGCAGAGCTCGTTCGCTTTACCGGTTCTGTACCGCAGAAATGGACTGGTAATTTTATGGGTGCTGAGAAGTGTTGTGTGAACGGTCGTGTCGTCAAATTGCTGCGTTCCGCTTTGCTGTACTGGCTACAGGAAACGACGAGAAAGCGTGGCTGTGTAGCTTTCCAACGCTGCGCCGAGCTGAGCGCGAGGTGCGGACACATGCCATTCCCCAAAAAGAAATCAGCAGATTTACAACCTTTGACCCAGACCGGGCAACATAATTACTGTTGTTGTACAACCAGGGTGGTTTCTTTAGGCTTGCTTTCATGCCGGCTGGGCTATCATGGTGTTAAAAGGTGCATAGCGCAGCCGCCTTAAAGGAGCCATGAAGGGAACATGCAAGTTTGTTTCATTTGAAAGATTTCGTTTTTTATAGTGCCCCAGCGCTTGTCCGGATACAAACGATGCTTTATTCACTGAGAAGTTATTCAATTTAAGTAAAAATTTCGGCTTTCGCGCTAAATCGTTTGTTTTCGCGGTCTGCAATGACATCACAGGAACCGACCGCTCTGCTCTGCAACCTGGAATACCTTGATTCACGCTTCCGCCGTACAGGGTAAAGACGCGCATACGCTTACGTCGCCATTTTGGGTCGCTCGCTCGCCGCCGAAGCAAGTCATTGTGTCAAAACCACGCTAAAATTATCGCCGCAACGCGGTTTACTCGGTGAACTGTTTACGGTTTACTCGGCGGCACGGGACCGTTCAAAGGGTGTCTCTACCCTGTACAGCAATATTGCACGGAGTATTGTACTGCAACCTAGATGGCGCCACCATACCGTGGCAAGCTGTTTTCTGCCTTTGGTTTGTTTTTGAACGTATTTAAACCTGGCTTGTTTTTGTTCTGGGGGGAAGTCATCGTTCCCTGAAATTGCCCGCTCGACAAATATGGTCACGTAAGACACCGTTGCTTGCGTCAATCGGCCAGTGTCGTCTGAGACAACCCCAAAGCCCCGCGGCCCCGCAGTGCTGTGCAGCTAAACCAAGAACAGTGCGCGCAGTCCCAACAGCAGTACGCATCAGTACTTCTATGTTTACATGTGTTTTCGTAACTTCCACTGTTTGTCCCACCATTCTTATTGCTTTGTAAAGAATGTGCCCTAAATTTAAGCGCAAATCGCTCGTTCGGCTACCTTATACGCTCTACCTAATTTGCGTCTGCTTCGGCCTGCCTCCGCCAATCGCCGAGTTGGCTCGAATGACATCATAGGTTCTGTTGCGGGAAATGAGCTGGTGGGTCGCATGGCCATTCCCTTTTTTCCTAATTATGTAGCTTATTTGAGCGAAGTTTATGTTAAAAGTGTTGTTAGCATGATTCTAACGAGGCAATCTTTTAAATGAGCCAAACTTGTGTTTTCTCTTCATGGCTCCTTTAACGCTGTCCTGCTGTCATCGTTTCTCTGGAAGGGCCGAGATGTGCGTCTAGCCGATAGAAGTAATCCTTGCCAGGAAAAGGTTGTCAATATCATTTTGAGATGGGCCGCACTCTTGTTGACTTAGGGCCGAACGGCACCGAGAATTCCTTGGGACGCCGACGCATTGCCTCTTTAGTATTGGGCGGTAATACCCGCAACAGAGCGCGCAAAGCGCGGGTGCGTTCCGAGGTTAAACTCGCTGTGAGGTCGTTCGTGGGGCCAGATATAAACAGCGAAAGGCGTTCTACTGAATCTCAAGAAGTTGTTCAGTCCAAGGTATGCAGTGGATTCAAATTCGTTACGGGTCTAGCGTTACGGGTCTAAAACGTGAAGCAGGGGTTTCGCGGTGGAGGAGGCGGAGGTTGCCGCGTAACCGAGCAAACGAACGTAGCACCCCAGGCGGAAAGAAAACGGAGCAGCAACGTGTGATGAGGCGGAAAAGGGCATGTGCTGGAGTACTGACACCACATTTTGACGCCTAAATAAGGATATAATTGGCTTCAGTAGCTTGTACAGGTGCCTCCAAAAAATGTTTGCTGCGATCCCAGGCCGGAATCACTTCTAAAATCGATTTTGATTGTCCAGGTCGCGAGCTTCAACAAATCGGCAGCACTAGCAAAATCGCTTTCGGCGTGACAAAACATCGGCCTGCGTATCTGGCCGGTTCAGGGTGACGTCATATAGTCGTTTTCGAAACCGGAAACGATAACCTGCGCTGCTGTTGTCGGTGGTATTCGTTTGGGCAGGAGACGTGGGCGTAGCTGTGTGAGCAATGCTTGTAAACGTTGCGTGTTCGAACGCCTTTGCTCTTCACTTCGTGGCCGGCGCATGGTGTTTCCTTGCACTGGTGCCGAAAACTGCGCGGTACCGGCACCGCGCATTGCGCGATGGCGACGGGCACCGCGGCGACGCGGCGGTGCGCGTCGCCGAGCTTGCCCAAGTTGCGCTATGGCAAGCTCGCGGTATGCGAACTACTGCTCATGGAAGCCTGTCCGAGCAAATCGACGACGACGCCAAGATGCATTATGTTCCCCGCGACGACATGCAGCGCTAAACGTGGACTGAGTTCATGCGCGGTGGCGGCCGCAAGAACTGTGGCCCAAACCAGCGGGCTCGGGGTAGCACGGATCACCTTGGGTGTTTGGAAATTTTGGCCTAATATCGTCGCGACTATTTGATCGCTGGTATCTGTATAACTGCAAATGACCATCCCTTACACAACTTTAAACCACACTATCATCCCCTTTTTCGCACATGGAGCTTTATTTTGGCAATAATTTCCGTTTCAGCGATCGGTGACCAAGACATCTGCCGCGGCCTGTTTTGATTCTAGCGAGCAGGCGGCGCCATCTTTCGGCCGCTCGCCGCACCGCGGTGCCGGCAGTGCTGGGTCGGAGCGCCGAACCTGTGCCGCCGGTAAGCGTAGGCTTACTATCGCGGCAAATATCTGAACGCCACTTTTCAATTCAGCGCTGATAACAACCCCTAGAACAATTTTTCAACACACTAACATCTACTTTCTCGCATGTGGAACTTCTTTTTCGAGATCAGATTGATTACAAGAGTGGCGACAAGCTGTTGCTATCACGGTCCGCGCCGGTTCAAGCCGCAGTGATATTAAAAACGGACAACGGCGAAGACATCGCCCGGCTAATCGATTGGCCGAATAAAGTTGTTCTGTCTGTCGGGTGGCAGCGACTCATCCGAGTCTGACGGTTCAGACGACATGTCGACTGCTCGGACGAGTTCGGACCATGTGAAATCATAGCAGACGATGCGGCGAACGCATGGAGGAAAGAAAAACGTCCCTGACGTCACGGGTGACACCGTGACGTAAGGCTGGCCCGTTTGCAGGCTGGCCTTCGAACGGCCCTTTTTCCCGCGCCGTGACCAAATTTGAAATTGGTTGCAATAAACGTGCTATAATTAATTCTGTGTTGGCGGCTGACGGCTTTCGGTTCGATTTTCGTAATTACGAAGCCAATAGGTATTCTTTACAGCATAAAAACTGAAAACGAGAAATTTCGTGTCAGTACTCCTTTAGGGCGTCATCTCCCAGCGCTTAGCCGCGGCTTACTATGATTCACTACCTCCGGCTCACACCTTCGCCGTGGGTTCCTCCTCCACCAGGGCTCGTCCGAACCACGTGATATTTGCGCGGGAGGTTCAAACACGATTTGCACCCACCTGGTCAGCTGGAGCCAAGCTTGGCGAGATATTCGTACAGTAGCGCACGCGGCCGTGCGTTCGCTGCTCACGCGATCACTTCCTCAGATGAAACAGATATGCGACTTGTACGAGAAAACTTCAGTTATTGCTACGCACGACTTTTGCCGTACGAAATATAGTGATTGGCCTATGTTTGTTCTTGCGCGTGTTTTTTTTAGAAAAGAGTTAGAAAGTAATATTTTAACTATGCTGATACATTTATCGTAGAACTCTTAAACATCTGCAGTTGCGGAGATATGGTGGCGACAAGATACGCGACAATACGAAAATGCAGCTTCTAGAAAGCAGCTTTTTAGATAGTAGACTGTAGACAGTTGCTTTATGCGATACCGTAAGACAAACATTACCTTCTGTCTGTCTGTCTGTCTGTCTGTCTGTCACTCGAGCTACCCACTTGCTACCCGGGCGCAGCCTAGGAAGGGGTACTTTTTAAGCATCAGCAATGCGTCCTAACGTTCTCTTTAGCACAATATTTTTAAGACTGTAACCTCGCCCTCGTTCTTCATTTCTCAATGAAACCGACACTAACCTCACCCTTACAACCCCGCGAAGGCATTACAGTCAAACCCGTTTCTAGCGAACTGCAATGTGCACCGCGATTAGCTCGATATATCCAATAGTTCGATATAGCCGAACCCCCCTATAACGAGCTCATTGTTACGAGTTCGCCATCCGCGTATGCAGAAACGAACACAGTACAGTAACCACAGAAGCCAGTAGCCATACCAAAATAATCCATTTATTGCAAGTAATAAAGCTGCTTTCCCCCTTAACTGCCCACTTTGCAAAAGAAAGCGGCAATTTTTTTTACTTTCGCTTTGGCGGCTTCAACTAGCATAGCATTCTCTACACGCAACATTGTTTGCACCATTTCTAGTCCTTGTCCTCAAAAATCTAGGAAGCATTGGCGGAGCACATCGACTGCCGAAAGCGCTGCATTATAAGCATCGGAGGGATTTCACTCGCGACATCACAAGGAACGCTGGCGAGCTCTTCCCACAGTTCACCGATGCTGCTGTCTTGGTCCGGAATCGCTGACAGGGCGGGTTTTGTCGCGAGTCCCGCGCGTCGAAAACAGTTACGGGAAGTATTGGGCGTCACGTCGCTCCGTGGGAGGCGCAATGTCTCAGTCGCGGCTCTTGCTTCGTGGTCGCGGCTAGCGTCACTAAATAAGCTACGCTTAAAAGTACCGCCACTTCGCGCACCCGGAGGCGTCTGGGGGCCATTTTGTTTCTGGCTTGCAGTGTTGCCATCTCTCCGAACGAAACCGCCGCCGATTGTGACGGGCAGAGTGCGACCGGCCGCTCTAGCGCCCGCGCAGCCGTGAGAGAGAGAGAGGAGAGGCGCCCAAAAACAAAATGGCTGCGCCCATATGTAAACAAACATCACGTGGTGCCGACCGACCAATGGAAATCCCGGCGGCACATAACAATGAGAGAAAAGAGTGCCGATACTCTAAAAGCCTTTATTTAGTGACGCTAGTCGCGGCCAATCCACATCTCAATCGCCGCTCCAGGATCATGCACTTCGGCGGCCATTCTATGCGCCCAGAGTTCGATATATCGGATGTGAACTTCGTAATAAGGAATGTTTTTCCCATGTATTTCCGTAACTGAATTATTTTTGTTCGATAGATAGCATAAATTGCTCTATCCGGGTTAGTTATATCCGGGTTTGACTGTAATACTCTTCTTGTTTAAATCAACCCAAAGTACAGTTTTTTAGTTAGTTCAATGCTTAGAAAGCCAACCTTCAGATAAACTCCGATATGTAATTTCACTGTTTGAAAGTACATATTTAGAGATAAACCAACCGTGAGGCAATTCTTCCTTCAAGGGCACCTTAATCATAAAAATTACCTGAGAAGTAGTGCTTTTGGAATTATTTTTTAAATTTTAAATTTTTTTATTACAATTGATTACGAGGCTTAACGCACCCATGTTAAAGAGGCGGTGATGTACGCAGTAGTGGCAGGCTCCGGATTACTTTTGACCCCTTGGTGATCTTTAACATGCGCCGTAATCAAAATTTTAACGTTTGCAACCTTTTCAACCTGCGAATTTCCAGAATTCCCCGATGACCAAACATTTCAGTAGATTTACCCTTACCCGAAATAAACCATAAAAAACGAATCCGCCCCGATAAGCCTCAAAACCACAAGCTCCTAATAACATCAACAGCGCTACTGAAACATGGCTTGCCTTTATCTAAAAAATGGCGTTCATGTCTGTAGCAAGGACGGACCCATGGTCCTGCGGAGTAACTCTGCGCACTAAATCAGTAGTGCTCAACGCAGATGAACTCATGGAAGTTTCATATTGGTATAGAGAGTGGAGGTGCACAAAAGAAAGGGTGAGATTGACATCAAGTAAAGGGAGTTGCACGGCAGGAGTCGCCGAAGCCCTTGAAACATTGGACGTAATATTCAGTGAGCTGACCAGATGTGTGGACAATTTTGTTGTCTCCATAAGATGAGTGCTGCTACACCCGAGTGCATCTCCAATCGTTTTGTGCCCTTCCCTTTATTATCTATAATCGCTAACATCCTTGGTTCCGAAAAATAGAGCATCGTGAGTAACAAAACCTGATTCTTAGCAATTGGAAACCATACAGTAGACACTCATTATGCCATAAAGAAAGAAACAAGGCAAGTGGTTTTGTTTCCTAACCAGATTTGTACATTGAAACACAATTGCTTGCACACGCACTCCAGCTGCAAACACGGACAATTCATGCCGGATACCGGTTAAATCGCTTTCGCAGCCTTCCTCAATCATATTTCCAGCAATGCGAACGTGGTTGGCTTTGAATTTTTGTCTTTCTTTTTTCCCTGACAAGCAGTGTTTAAGGAACTGGGTCAATGTGATGAGCATACTTAAATGAGTCTGCCTTCCGTTGACAAAAACGTTCTCCACATTAGCATTGCAAGGTATTTATCTTGTATAACAAATGTAGTAGCTTACCTCTCCACCAAGGTTCTTAATCACCCAAACTTGGTCAGTTTGTCACTTGCTGCCTTTCTTGGCCCCACATGTCGTTGCGGTACCTCACGTCATCGAGACAGCACACATGCGCGGTGAGCACTATATTTCGCTGAAGAGTGAAGATGTTTTTGTGGGTAGCACGCGGTTTAGAGGTTCCAGGGGTAAAGCTTTTGATATGTACATTATCTGAAGCTTCCCCGTCCGTCCCACCGCCCGACGCATGCCCGGTCCAGCGGCTGTCACTTGAGCTTAGAAGAACCCAGCTGGGGTTATAAGAAACCCAGCGGAACGCCTGGATAGCATTCAGCAGCAACGTTGGAAAACCCGAACGTAGCGGTAAAAAAGCTTTGCGTTAAAGGTCACCTGCGTGCTTAAAGGTAGTCACACAAAAGAACCAGCGACAAAATAATGTACGCCTTGTCCTCTGTCTTCCGCCCTACCCGTTCATGTAGCTGCTATTCACAGTTGTTGGTGTCTCATTTGAATGCGACGAGGCATCAATCAATCAATCAATGAATCAATCAATGAATCAATCAATCAATCAATCAATCAATTAATCAATCAATCAATCTTTATGTGGTATCATGAACAACAATAGAGATACCAGATACAACACACCAGTTACACCACAGATACAACACAGATACCACAGACAAAAAGTCAGAAAGAGAAGGCTTGATGTGGTCTGTGCCCCTTTTGTAGCAATGTTAAAAAATATAAATTCGGAACGGGAACAAACTTATATACACCGTCGAAACTTAATACAGCAAGTATTCTTGATCAGCACATGTGCAAAGACACACTGAAGACCGAAAAATGAGTACGCCTCTACAATAGCAGTTTCAGACAAAAGATATCTACGCACCCAGCGACTTCAGTAATGACGGCAATGTAAAGGAGAGCAACTGGCGACCATAATTTTGCGTGTATGGGGAATCACCCATGTTACAGCATGGCGAGAAGCATGAACAGGACAGTTTCGTTTCATAATTGATAATTGATCGATGATAGTGTTGTTTCGTGTCATTCCTGTGTAGTACGCTTGACATTATAAAGATGTGGAACACCGCGGATACAAAGTTCTTTAAAAATGGCTGGTGGTGTTGATGACGCTGATGATCATTGAGCATGAGCATCATGTAGTAAGTTTGAGATAGCTCTCAAAGCATTCTTTTGTAGGATATAAAGTTTTGTTATGTTTTACATTGTTGTATTTACCCATACCAACTGGCAGTAATTTTGTTTGGATAAAAAAAGTGATATATAAATTATTAGCCTACCACTTGTTAAAAGATAGATACGAAGCCATGCAAGAACACTTGTAATACTGGCCAAGTTGGTTGAGATCGGTACGATGTGCCTATTCCACAGCATATGTTCCTCAAATATCACTCCAGACTTTTTGCCTGACCTACTATTTATATTTTGAACATACAAAGCGTAAGATGTCTATTAACATTTATTTTTCTGTTTTTTGCTCTAAAAAGTACAGGCTTCGTTTTAGACGTATTTATGTTTAACGAATTACATACGCTCCAACAATGCAGTGTACCTACTGTACGATTTGCTTCTACCAATATCTTTGTACTATCTTTACAGATTAGAAGCAATGTAGTGTCTTCAGCCTAGATGACGAACTTGATTGATGGGACAATGTTCACTAAATTATTTAGGTGTAGAATGAAAATTAATGGCAGAAAGATGCTACCTTGCGGCACCCCGGCTGTTATAGGCTTAATTTTGGGTAAATGTGTGTTTATTGCAGCGGTTTTGCAGCGGAACCGAACATAAAATAAATAAAATTAAAGGAAACTCCCCTAACGCCATATTGATCACGTTGAATTGCGCGATTTCTCCTATAGAATGTCTTAAGAAAGTCAACAAATACACCCAGTGGTAATAAATTAGCTTTAATGGCATTGACAAAAATTCTTTTTGCGTCTGAAGAGCAGACTCGGTCGATAGATTTTTTTGGGAACCGAATTGGGAGTTTGTTGTAATAGAATGTTTGTTATAAAAAAAGCCGTTCGCTTAATTATTCACTTTTCCAAACCTCCCAAAAAACCAGGCAGGACAGATATAGGGAGGTAATTCGAGAAGTTCTTGTCACCAGCTTTAAATACAATAACGAATTTTGCAAGCTGCATGCAAGCTAAAATGATTCCATGTTGAAAGACACGATTGCAAATGTGTGCACGGAGAGCGCAAATTATATCGATTGTGTAT
Source organism: Haemaphysalis longicornis (assembly GCF_048455015.1). NCBI lineage: Eukaryota > Metazoa > Arthropoda > Arachnida > Ixodida > Ixodidae > Haemaphysalis > Haemaphysalis longicornis. The sequence continues at coordinate 10,492,694 of NW_027526257.1, read as the reverse complement.
TTGGCAGTACCAACCTGTATGTTATTTAAATCAAGTGCCTTGCTCTTTCGGAATAAAGAAAACGCAGAAAGGATCTCGTACTAGTTTGTAAGCCCTAAGAAGGCACTTTTACAGTTCCTGGTTCCATATATTAGATACAACGTGTCTGTTAATCACTCTAACCAAAAGATGCAAATAAGTTATTTAAAGCGTTGACCAGTTGCTAACCGGACATGCGTATCCCATTTTGAATTACTGCAGTGCTCGCATTGTTACCTTGCTCACGACCAAGCAAAGTGTTAAGATTCTTCCAGAGTAAATGTCTACTTCTTAATATTTTAGGGTTAAATAGATTGTGTAGGGAATTTTGTTTGACTTCCCTCAAGTAACTTCTTACTTTATTACAGAAAGCTCTAAACGAGCGCAGGTCAGCAGGGTCTCTTCTTCGTGAAAAGTGCCGATAAAGGGCATCCTTCCGTTTAATTAATTGCAGTGAATGCTTTCAACTGCAAGGTTTCCGGCTTTTTTATTCGATAAGGGCGTATGAACGAAGACCTTTTTGAAACTAGCTGTGAATAGGGACAGAAAAGTGTCGTACGCAGTGTCAGTGTTTCTCTGCCGATGAACATCATCCCGGTTTGCTTCTTATATGCCCTCATGAAATTGCTACAGTGGAAATGGTTTACGCTTCGAAAAAATCTTGTTTGGGTGCACTCTAAAGGCTTGGTCGCGGTATTCCTTTCGCCTACTAAAAATATTGGCCGGTGATCTCTGGTGGTGACACCAAAAACGCCCGACACTGTTGTTTCAAGGTGAATATTTGTGATGAAGAAATCAATTAGCGTAGACGAGTCATTATGAACGCGACTGGACGTATTAATAATGTTTGTACAGGCATTTGAATCCAGAAGCGTCATCAGACGGCATTTTCTGACGAAGGAAGTAACATGTTTATATTTGTATCACCGCCCAAGACCACGTCCAACTAGTTATCATTACCCAGCCCAAATATTTACCTTGAAAGGCAAGAAATACAGGTTCATTCCCACTTGGAGGCTGATACACCACAGAATAAACATAGCGATTGCAAGAAACTTAAAATTTCATTGTCACATGTAGTTTCACCAAGGAGGTTAATTTTTTTACTTCTTTGGGTTTGACAGAACTACAGAACTCCTCAATGGCATCACAGTTCAGTGTACCGCCCGTTAGCAGCAATATGTCTCCTCCGCTTTTGTTCATACGATCGAAGCAATGCTCATTGTAGTCAGTCATTTTAAGGACTTACTCTCGTCTTGATAACACGTTTCCGTCAACAAAAAACGTCAAAATAAAAATTAAAACAGGAGAACTGTGCATTTTACTATGATCCTTATTGCTGGCGGACTGCGCATTTAGATGAAAACAAGATGCATGGCGTTTCTTAGTTTGATAAAGACGTGATACATCAGAAGTGGAAAACACAGCATTCGGCATATTTGTCGTGTGCCATAAGGGCATAGCTGAGTAGGTATGAAGGCACTTATTGAATCTTTTCTAGGTCTTGTGAACGGGTTACGGGGAGCACGCGCGACGAGTAACTTTTGCGGCCAAACAGTTTAGCCATCCCGTCTTCATGCGTACTTCTATCCTTTTTCATTTTGCTGTGCAACAACCTGGCCAAGCAACATTTTGGGTGTGGGGCAGAGATGGACATCCCCGAACACCGGGGAATAATTTACGTGCCCAGAGCTAAGACGCTTTTTGATGTTTTTTGATAACCAGGTCGTGTTTCGCGCGGGAACGACACTGCAACACAACGTTAGGGGAGTCCTTATGGCTTTTAGGCACGCGGTGACAAGCGTTAATGTCCTGTTCAGTTATTACCTCTGTGATCACATCACCGAGCTGCTTGAGAAGCTGTGGGAGGCTTTCATTTTCGGAGAAGGGTATACCTTTTATTTCTATGTTTCTTTTGCGGGAATATTGGTCAATATCAGCTATGCGTTGCTTAGAGTTGGTTGCCCTCTCCCCGATTGTCGCTCTCTCAGTTGGTTGCTCTCTCTCTCAGCTCTCTCAGCGATTGACACTTGGGGAGAACGGAAGCGTTTTCTGTTTTGAGCGCAGCATTTTTTTCTAGTATAGTAATACGCTTAGCTGGTGCATGAAACTATTGTCTGAAGAAGCTTACTGGGGACTTCAGTTTTTATGTATTCTTTACGTAGTTTTTTTCTTGAGTGCAGTACCCACATAGCGCATTTTCTGCCTAAAATTTTCCAAGAACGTTTCCATGTACACAGAGAAATCACGGAAAGAGATGTATTGCTTCGTTTTCACTGTCACTTTTGGCACTTTTAGCACTTTTGGCAGCAGCGGCAAACAGCAAATGCGCAGTACTATAAAGAAGAGCGTGTGAACCAACCTGGGTTTAAAATGTCGTGTGTGAAGACGGTCGTAGATCTCAGCAGCTGCTGCCAAATGAGATTCCGGCAGGTTGCAGCCGAACTTTTCAAGCCGGCGCGCTGGTTATTCCACCAATCTGGGGTTCCGTGGCGATTGACGTCCCAGTGCAGCTCCAAACAGCCTGCAACCTCGCGAGTTCCGAGGGCATTTTACGACCTGCCGACGTTACCACCACGTAGGACTCGCCAAGGCACGGGCAATGCACGCGCGATACCAGCCTAAACACAACACGCGGCAACGTATAGGCACCTAGGTTTAAAATAACATACTTGAAGACGGGCGCCGATTTCAGCCGCTGCTGCCAAATGAGACAGAATATTTTATCCACATGTTATGGTGAGTGTGCTCTCCAACCCACGTATTCACTGGTATGCATAAGTATTGTGAAAGGCTGATACGACGTTTTCGTAAGCACATGAGCAATTCATATGCCTTTGCTTAAATTTGTGCTATTTCTCTATTACGATTGCCCTATTATGCGTAAATTTGTGAACAGCCGTGTTATTCTGTACGCTTTAAATTGGGTGGCTAAGGCCCCTGTCAGGACACTTCCGCCTTTATTCTCAGCCTCCCCTTGGTTTTGCAAAGAAATAAAAGTCATATACTCAAATAGCGAAATTCGGTGCTACGGAAGTTATATCCTAAATACCGTGTGTTATATTAGCTACAGGGAAATCTATTAACTACTTCAACACACTGATTCTGTTGCCCAAGTGCTACGCTTTCGACACCTCGAAACAATGCTTCCGTGCTAATTCCAGCGCCACAAGGGCCCCCCTGAGGGGTAATGAATCCTGGGGTGTTGTGTATCGTATACGGCTCTGAAGGCAGGAACAAATGCATTACAAGCCGGCGGTGGGCTATGGGGTGCAGACATTTGGTGGTGACTTAGCCTTCCCGTAGTTTTTTCTGTGTGCAAAAAACCCTGCAGCTATCGGTATAGGCTCTTACCCCTATGTGATTACTTCGTGTTCTTAAAACGTTGCCGCGTTTGTGTGCATTTTTATGTAAGTTCGACTTCACCGTTTGAATATAAGGAAGCCCGGTAAACAGCTAAGCCCTACTGGAACAAACAATGCGAGGTACACACAAAGAGAATCAGAGACATTATTTTGTTGAGAAGGAACATCGGTTCATACTACCCGACTACAGCTCCGCTCTCTTTAATGCTAATTTCTGCTTTAGAGCATTTTTTATACACCGGACTAAAGAAAGCTGCTCGTCCAATTAGGAGGCGAACGTCAGCCGGGTTGTGTACATGGAATATCACAGCGGCGCTGGTGTCCCTACGTCAGGGGCGCTTGGAGATTTGTAACGAAATCCCATGGGAAGTGTTGACTCTGGAAAAATCCAGCACAACATCTGCACGCTGAGGATCTTTCGTTCCTTCTTTTTTGTATGCGGGTCTGAACATGTTTTTTGTATGCGGGTCTGAACAAAGTGGCCATACAACCCTTCTTAAATCCCGTTCGGGGATGTTTTGATGGGAGATCAACTTTTGTCAGACGAAGGAATGGAATGAACACGCGTTTATTGGGCAAATAACATGCTTTCTTGCCATCACACTTCGCCTCGGCCAAGTTCGAAATGCCACGGAAGGAAACAGGTGTGGAATGTTACTGTAAAAAAGGACAATTAAAAGATGTCCTGAATTCCTCCTTCTCCGATAAAGAAGAGCAAAGCGTCGAGCACTGGTGTTTTGAGAGGTGAGGCTCCAAATTTAAAGCCAACATTTTGTGTGAACACAGAGCACTGAATCCTACCACAGGATGTGCCTCGCAGAGCACAATACTCCGGTACTATTTTTCTGGAGTGCAGTTTGGGTGCACCCCCCCCCCCCCCCGCACTCTCTAAAAATAATATAGTGCCCTTGGAAAATGGCAACGCCCACTCTGATGTCCTTAGACTTAGTCTTAATCTCGCCGATCTGCTGCTTCACAGCGGGGAGGGGGTGTCAACGGGTCAAGGTCTTACGGACCTTGTTTGAAAAAATTACGCCCTGCGTACGGTTTTTTGCCAAAGCGGAAGCGTTTTCTGCATTCGTGCAGATCTCCGTGTTTCAATGACAACAAATAGGCACAATATTGGGAGGAAGTATGAAAGGTGTTCTCACGGGTGATTCGGTAGGTCTCCTTGTTGTCTAAATATATTGATTCGTACAGCGCTCACACGTCGGGAACAATGCAAGGGGGACGGTACAGGCACAGTCCTTACGAATCAGGGGTTTCTTTCTGTGTCTTCTTTGTGTTAGTGCTGTTCCAACTATGCAACCATACCAACTTTCTCGACTTCCTTTACTTTTAAATCTCTTCATAAATGAGGCCGAATATATTTGTTGCTGCAGTCCACTCTGTCGACATTAGGTTATGAGTTCATTGATTCTGCGGACAGTGTGGTTAGTTGTTTTGTATGGGCCCAGGGCGGAAATTACTCACCCTCAATTGGTGGAAAATATTTTTTAATAACACTGCCGAGCGTGCTCGCCCGCAGTCCTGCATTTTGGTTGAGTCAAGCAAGGAACCATTGTTTGTGGGAATAAAGGGGTTGGCCGGGAAAACCAAGAACCCCGTGGTACCCGCATTCCTGGAATAGGGCGCACCGATGTGAGCTTCAACAGACGTTTACTTGTGCAAGATATTTCGTTGGTGATTGTGGCGGAAAGCGGAAACGCAAAAGTGTCGAGATTTCGCCGCGCTTTAAAGAACCACAGATGCTCAAAATTTCTCCGGAGCCCTCCGCTACGGCCCCCCTTATCGCTCAGTCGTAGCCTCACAGCGTAAAGTCCCACAGTCAGTCAATTAACGACGCTTAGGTTATGGGCAAATCTTTCCCGCAACAATGTCGTTGCCCTGGCTAAGGTGTAAATACTCGGAAAACCCGGGATGTGCTGCACGAGAGCAAGACACGGGGGGGATTGAGTAGAAGCTTGAAAAATCCCAAGGAAGGGATTGACGTGCATCAGTCACACATCGTTCAATCTACAGGATGCAGACGGAGCCCTCCTGCAACAACATGTGCATACTTTTTTTTTAACTTTTATTTATTTTTTTATTTATTGATCTATTTGTTGATTTATGTATTTATTTATTTATTTATTTAGTTGTAGAGACGGCAACTTGAGTATACAATTGCAAGTGTAGGTCAGATTCATTTTGTTCTGAAAAATAAACAAGAGCACTTCCCAAAGAGTGTTAGACAGGGAAGACAGTTCGGAAGCAAACTTATTAAAGGGGAGACTGTGCGTTGACCAGGGGAGTGCATTCCCTTTGTGTAATGTATTGGGATACAAACTGTGCTTTAAAATATATTGCGCGGGGACAATGCGTGGTATCGTGTACGTGATGATACTTAATATTGATACCTGTATGCTTTGTTATTTTTGTCTGTGTCCATCAGGTTGTGCTGTCAAGGTGATCTGAAATACACATTGCGGCTTACTTCATTAGGTTCGAATTCCTAGAAAAGCGTCATTCTGCGATTTTTTACAATTTATCGCCTTTTTGTCCGCACTGTTTTCTCTGATGCCGATGGAACTGTGGGTAAGCTGAATAAGCGTTGTACATCCATCCCCCAATACCAAGAGAACGCGGTTACTGTAGCTGCCTAAATGTTGACGTTCCATATGACCTAACGCTTTCGACTTAGAAACGCGTGTTCGAGAGGTGCATTGCATGAGCGGTTAGTACTTGAAGCTCCGGCTTTCACTACCTTTTACATCCGAAGTGCGGTGTGTTGTAGCCTCGTGTTGGAAGTGCAGTCATAGGGCATAAAACTTGTGTTGTATGGCAAACCTCAAAATGACTGCACCCGAGGAGGGCAATCTTGGACTGGCGTTGGACTTGGACTGCAATCTTGGACTGGACGTCTTGGACTGGCGTTGAGTCCAGAGTTGGGGGTTCGGCTATAAGATAGAGACCCGCAGCTGGACGGGGATGTGTCTTACAGGGCTGGGCGCAATAAAAAGCACCGATGCACGACTACGTAACTCTGAGCAATGTGTATGCTCAGACATAGGCCCAACAGTGCCGCTTGTCCATGGCTTTCAAAACTACTAGCGAAGAAGAGAGAAACAACAAGCAAAGAGAAAATGACGATGGTGAAATTTGAAGGACATCTTCGACCACTAAGCACGGCTTTTTATTGCACTCCGTCTTAAGGAATGATTTGATGACCTCGTAAATTTTACTGATTCCTCATGCTCGTTTCGATGGAAGAAATATGTTAAATATTTAAAATTATACTGGTAATATTTTAGTTTGCGAATATTTTATTAGTTTAGCGCGTGACATGTGTAATGCATCAACACGCAGAACAGGTGAACTGAATAAGTACCAGTTAGGCAAGTAGCATTGCACATTCTCGCCCTGATCTCCCCTCTACATAGCGGGGCGAATTCGGCTTGGTGGTAGCCTGACGGTAGTTCGCCATCATGCGACATCCGCTAAAAACTTTGGTTCTATGACAGGTCCCAAAATGATGGCGCCCTAGCTTTGCAAAGGCGGCGGTATCGTCGGCCTCGCGTTTACACCAGCGCTCCGCTTTCATTTCCAACACCATTTGCCGTGCCCGGATCTTGAACCTACGCTGTGTTGGACGTAGATGGGCGCATTGAAAAGCGCAGAGTAGTGGCTGCGCAGCGCTAGTCACAGACAAGACATACGCTTATCAATATTGCCGATTATTATGGTTTATAAAGGACAGACAACCGATTTTTGTCGAGTTTATATTCTCTATCCCAAATGTAAGGGCATCACTTAAAGCACCTTGACGAGAAACGATTTTGCTGAATAAACCATAGAACGTTATATATCGAAATTTTTAGATCTACGAGCCGTATGTGTCCCGCCCAAAAATAATGATGGCCACAATGACATAGGGTAGCTCGGCAACATACTTTTGTCTGTATGCGAAATGAAAGAACGATATTTAAAAATTTGTCCCCAGCTAAAAAAGTTTGAATCACAGTCTTTCCTGCTCCTTTATGTGTGTTTTTAATGCAACGGTCTATTTTGCACGAATGCGCGATCTGTTGTCATAGACGATAGGTAAAATCTGGCTTCACGTTTATGAGGTGGGAAATTCGATTCTCCGCAAGCGCGACGTTTTTCTTTTTTTTTAAGCTGCCGTTGGCGTATTTAGAAACTGAAATCAAATATTTTGGCAGAACAAACGCCCCTGACGCAGGCAAAATCGTCAAACCTTCCTTGCTGTGTCTGTTCTCTGAACGCTGCCGTTGATTCTGGGCATCGAGTCTCAGTTAGCCACACTGAGAGCCACCAAGCGATGGCGGGCGGCATGTCTTTGAAAATTTCAAATTAATGTTTAGAAATACATATACAATTTGACCTTGTACAAATACTTGTGTTTAAAGGTTTTCAATACGTAAATAAACGTTTCAGCAGTTACAGTGGCTGCTAGATTTTCAGGTCACGTGACAGGGACACCTATTGTAGTGTCAAGTTTCGACACTACGAACCTCCACCCTTCCGATTTCAGGAAGTTTGCTGCCTCATTAAAATTATTTTTGCCAACTTGTTTAAAATTTTCTTATGGTTAGCGGACAATATAAAACGCTGGCGTTCTTGTGAGCTAGAGAACATGTACGCGATAAAAATTGGTGGTCTGTCTCTTTAATCCCATTAACGGAGGGCAGAGGGACACGCTCAGTTGTTAAGAACTGCGTTCTAACTGACCGCATCACGAAGAATCATTTCATGTCCTCGTAGTTTTTACTCATGGCTCAGACCCCTTAGGAGGAATGCCACATGTACAAAAATATAAAACTTACCACAAATATGTTATCTTAAGAACATGGAAGTTACTCCGCCACCTCCTGGACGAGACCGGCACCAAGGGCTACCAGCAACACCGCCTCGCGCAGGTCATACACGCGGCAACCAAAGCGCTGGGAGAAGAAGAGACGAAAAACCGCATAGATACCAAGTACCTCCCAAGCACGCCCGTTGAACGACACGGCGAATACGCGGGCGTGGACAACCCGGCTCTCGACCGCGACATCGAGGAGTGGGAGGTCCGGGCTGTGCTCCAGAGCATCAATTGCAAGTCGGCGGCCGGACCGGACGGGATAACGAACAAGGCCCTACGAAACCTCGGAGACGGAGCCATCGCGTCCTTGACGACATACTTCAACCGCTGTTGGCGTTCGGGAACACTACCTAAGCAGTGGAAGACGGCGAAGACGGTACTCATTCCGAAGCCGGACAAACCGCCGAGCATAGAAAACCTGCGCCCAATCTCCCTAACGTCATGCGTGGGGAAGATCCTAGAACACATACTGAACGACAGGTGGCAACGATACCTAGAATCGGAGAGACTCTTCCCGGACACCATGCTCGGCTTCCGGGAGAGACTGAGCACACAAGACGCAATGATTCAGTTACAACACGACATTCTGGACGCGTCCGTACGCACCCACGACAACAGGGCCGTGCTGGGGCTGGACCTCCACAGTGCGTTTGACAAAGTCAAGCACTCCGCCATCCTCGCGCAGGTCAGCAGCCTCGGCATGGGCAGAAGGTCCTATGAATATGTTCGGGACTTTCTTTCAGAACGAACCATCACAATACACGCGGGCGACCTACAGCTGCCGCCCAAGAAGCTAGGGAGCACGGGAACCCCCCAGGGCTCGGTGATATCACCGCTGCTCTTCAACCTAGTCCTGATAGGCGTTGCGCGCAGGCTCTCGGATATCCCGCAGGTCCGCCACACCATCTACGCGGATGACATCACGCTGTGGGTCCCCGGGGGCAGCAACGGCCACATCGAGGACGCGTTGCAGACAGCGGTGAACGCCATCGAAGACCAGCTCATCGGCACGGGACTGCGGTGCTCGCCGCAGAAGTCGGAGCTGTTGATCATCCCACCGCCGGGCAGGTACCGCAAGAAAGAGGCAGAAGAATCGGCAAACATCTACATACGAACGAGGGACGGCACAGTCATCCCCAGGGTCGCCACTCTCCGGGTCCTCGGCATGCACATCGAGGCCAGCAGAAGCAACAAGACCGCGGTGGACCGCCTCGTCACCAAGATCGGCACGGCGGCCTGACTCATCCGGAGGGTGTCGACGCGGCACAATGGAATGAAGGAGGCCAGCCTCCTCCGCCTGCTCCAGTCCTTCGCGATGAGCCACGTCGCCTACGTCGGGGCGTTCCACTTCTGGCTGCGCCAGGAGAGGGATCGCATCAACGCGGCCATCCGCAAGGCGTACAGGACGGCCCTGGGCTTGCTAAATAGCACCAGCACGGCCCGGCTGCTCGGGCTCGGGGTGCACAACACCCTCGAGGAGATCAGCGAGGCCCAACGAACGGCGCAACTCGAACGCCTCGCCACCACGAGCTCGGGCAGGCGTATCCTGGAACGCCTCGGTCTGGCGGGCACGTCGTCGCAGCAGAACGAGACAGCGCAGCAACAGCAGCGGCAGCAGCTCCAGCCGGAGGTGATGGGGTGACTCCGGATCCTCCCGCTGCCCCGCAACATCCACCCCGACCGCAACCGTGGTCGCAGAGAGGCGAGGGCCCGCGCTCTCGCCGCAACGCACGCCAACGACACGGGCGCCCTGTACGTGGACGCCGCCCGGTACACCGACCGACCCGACGCCTACGTAGCGGTGGCGGTCCGCGCTACCACGGGAGAAATATACAGCGCCTGCAGCGTCCGCGTGCCGTCCGCCAGCCAGGCGGAGGAGACGGCGATCGCGCTGGCGCTGACGGATCCCCAGAGCACCACAGTGCTTAGTGACTCCCGGTCGGCCATCGCGAACTACGCCAAGAACAACGTATGTGAAAGTGCCGTGCGTGCGGTGATCAGTGGAGCGGTGCCGGCCACCCACCTTCGGTTGTTCCCGGCGCACACCAACATCAGAGGCAACGTGGGCGACGGTCTCCCCAACCGCAACGAGACGGCGGACGCATCCGCGCGAGGACTGACCAACCGCGCGGCGGCGGTCTCTTCCCCACTGCCGAGCTCCGCGACAGAGGGAGGCCAACGCGAAGACGACGATGAAGACGACAACGACGACGTGGAGTGGGACCCGGAGCCCCTCCTCACGTACGGGGAGGTGCTGGAGTGGTACCGGCTCGGCCGGCGCACCGCTCTGGCGCCCCACCCGGAACTAACACGACAGCAGGCAGTGCTACTACTACGCCAACTACAAACACAGTCAGTGATCACGCCGGCGCTCGCGCGTCACGTGTGCCCGGACGTGTACGCCAGTGACGTGTGTAGTGTGTGCGGGCAACATCGCGCAACTCTGGCCCACATCCTGTGGGACTTTGCAGTCCACCCCGTGGAAGCTGCCGACCTCTACGGCCGGCTGCAGGACACCATAACGAGTGCCGTATATTCGACGGACCTTGCCGCACAAACTCTAGCCGTCCAGCAGCTCGAGGCTGCTCTCGCCAGGCAGAAGCGGAGCGAGTCGCAGACGGGGGGAAAGGGACGAACTCCCGAGTACCTTTCGCGCACCGCTCACGCCGACGCCGGCGGGGCCTAGTCCCGAAGACGTCGTGAACGTGGGTGGGATGTGGAGGCTCTGCGCATCCCGACCTCCCACTCCCTGCTGGCCATAAATAAAGTCTTTCTCTCTCTCTCTCATCTTAAGCAGGGTCATAACGCCACTTAATGATATCAAAGGCACTTGTTTCCAGGAAACGCGAGAGTAATACAGTATACCTTCGTTTAGCATTGGACGGATGTAAATGTGTGCAGTATAGCTATTGAATTATGTAGTTAGAGGAAACTTTTGCTCTAATGCAAAGGCATAGCATTCTATATGTAATTAAGTGCTTTTTTTACAAAAAACTTTTCGCACATTTGAAAAACCCACAATACTGAGTTACAAAGGTTGCACTAATCTGTTATATAATAATAAAGTTTAATTTGTTTTTTTTTCTTATATAGTAAATTTTTTGTGTGTTTTAAAAATGTTTGCAAAATCTGTACCTGCAAATTTGTGAGTCGGCGCTGCTGCAGTGGCCACTGTGGCCCCTGCATGAAACCAATCTGCTTCACGTTCTCACAATAAGTTGTGTAGTGACTGTCCTGCAGACGCATCTTACCGCAAACGTATTGATGACTACACCATGCATCTGACCACTGCCCGCAGTGGTCAACATTTAGGCACACATTCTGTCCCTTCTGACCTCGCCACCGTGATGAGTTGGCGGAATTTTTCGGTATACCCGTCAGCTGAAAACCAGTTAATATTTCTTGCGGGGGCAATGAACTACTAAAACAATTACGAAAACACACAAACCGTTCCTACAACATACGGCTTTTACAATATTGAGTGATTGTAGGCTTTAACGCGCCGACGCAACGCAGGCGATGAGGAGCGCCGTAGTGGAGGTCTTCGGAATAATTTGGACCACCTGGGGATCTCTAACGTGAGATGAAATCTCGTACGCACGAAAATTTTAGCTTTTCGCTTCCATCACAAAAACGACCTCCGTGGGCGGGAATCGAACCCTCGTTCTCGTTCCCAGCAGCACATCGCTTTAGCCACGGCGCCACCGCGTAGGGTGCGTTTAAGGTATTAACAAATGGCGATGTGCCAGCCTGTTAGCAAAGCGGCAGCCTCCGATGTAGCCAATGGGTTTGGCAGAAAGGGTTGTGCGCATGCATTGGAGCATCGAGGTGCATAAGGTGAGCCTTGTGAGCGGCGATGATGATGTGTGCCGATCAGGCTGGCGAATGTGCGTCTGTGGCTGTTAACGACTCCGTGTTTCCACTCTCCAACTTGCGGTCGTCGCGAGAATCACCTTAACCAGGTCCAGTTGTGGACTTCCCCACGGCGCAGCAGGTATGTTTGCCGTCGTAACTGCGTGGTTGTCGTCATACCGCCGAAAGAAGACCCAAAGAGGATAAAGCGGACGTGCAAGTATCTCTAATGCGTCCCCATCGTTCTGATGGCGTAACTAAAGTACTGGTAAACCTGGATATAACGAAGTTTATAAAAATTTGCAGTTTTTGGTTGCATGCAGGTTTTTGTTACATGCAGGTCTCAAGTTAAGGCTCGCGGGAATGAAGTAGAAATAAAACTAGAATGCTTGACATCAGTGACGGTGAACTCACCCTTCAAGGATTCATTTCACAGTAAAGAACTGCGTGATTTCAGCTTGCTGCTTTCCCGCAAGCTTAGTCACTACACGGCAATATCAAGAAGCAACATTATATAGCCCCGTATTCACAAACGTAACTCAACTATCTCTTTTGCTTTTGACACTTTTCGATGACCTAACTCGGTTCAAGGGCGAAACTTGTGTTGAAAGGACACATTTTCGCACTCAAAATTGGTGAAAGGGTGCTCGCTCGGATGCGGCACCGGGCGGTGACCTTCTTCTTTCTCGCTCGCGGAGAGAGGATTTAAAAATTGTTTATCTAGGTTCAATTGGAATTGTTAAAATTAACGTTTTGTCTTGAAGAGACAAAGATTTACGTTTTCTGAAAATATATGATCCCCGACGGACCGACACCACTGAAAGCTGTGGAGACGCGCTAATACACGCGGTCAAGCAGGCCTAGCACCTAACCTATACCGCAATCATATGTGGGAACGCTGGGACGTTAGCGCTAATTTCGCGGGAAATTAGCGAAATTAATGCATTTCTCCAGCCGATTTTTCACAAAATGTGCAAAAAACAATGGCTCTTGAGCGTTGGGAATTCGTTACAGCCAGATTAACCATTGCGACGCCTTCATTACATAAAGTGGCAAACACATGGTTTTCAATGTGATTGGCAGTTGGGAATTGAAAAAAATTGGTTAAATCCAGGAATTCGTTACACACAGGTTGGTTACATCCACGTTTAACTGTACAGCACTGCATACTTTTACAGCTTCCCGCTAGAAGCAGAAGAAGCGCCTCGCATGGCCCTATGGACTTGGAACCTCCGGATTTGAAAAAAAGTGACGCCTACCAGTTAGGTTGCCCAAAGCACGTCACTCGAAACGAAACGGCCTTCCAGTTCAGCATCTACTTGCCTTTTCATTGTGATGGAATCTTATTGCAAGCTTGCGGTCTAATTTCTGTGGGCGCGCTCCCCCGTGTGTTCTGATCGGACATGTACCTGCCTATTTTATCCATCTACAAGGTTTTAAAAAATATCTGTTAGGTGCTAGTATTGTCAGCATACATGCTTGAAATGAAGCCTTCATTTCATCTAGCTCAGAACATTTTTTTACTTCGCGCTTGAAGCAGTCACTTAAATTAGGATCTGCGGGGCCGCCCCGCACGCAGGCCGACGTACGTGATGCTAAAGTAAACGAATGCCGTAACTCACGCAGGTTGGGCAGCTCCAAGCCGGGAGCGCATGACGTTATATTATTGGCCTACACTGAGTCGCATCTCTGTTCGCTCTCATCGCAGGTGTGATTCTAGTTAAATCGTTTCCCGGAAGTACGTTGTGCAAGTCCCAAACGCGTGCAGTGATCCGCGCGCCTGTTAACCAGTTAGCACTACTTTGTACTTATTACGCGATAGCTTTATTAGGCTCATTGTTCGATTCCCCCGTGGCTGCTAGCCGTCCGCTACCAGCCGTGCTCGCCAGGCGTCCTCAGAAATACCCCACAGCTTCCATCCGGAAGCTACGGCTGAGGCAGCCAGAATAGAGGGATCCGCTAAACCCGTAATGTAGCGCAACGGCAATGAAGTTTGAAAAACGTCGGATAAGAAAGAAAAGACGCGTTTTTACATGGGCCGCGCCTGCGCGGTGAAGTTTGTTCTATGCCCAGTTGGTGGTAACATGCCCGGCAGACACGTTCTTCAGCCGTGCCCGCAACTTCTCACCCAAGCGAGTTTCCACCAGAAGATCAAATATATAAACTTCCCGTTATTCATGCTTCTACGCTAAGGGTTACGAGGCATGGCTACCTGCCTACTGCTACGAAGCATGTCATTGTGGAAGCCACCGGAAGAATTTTGATTACTTTTAGATCTTTATTGTGCGCCGAAATCTCCACACACTGGCGTTTTGTTTTCTGCTTCCATTAGAAAAACTGACGTCCGCGGCGGGGAACTGAACCAGCGGCCTTGGGCCCAGCAACGCCTTACCCACTGAGCCACCGTTTTTTTTATTGCCGGTCTTCAATATAACACAAGTCATTCAACACACCACGTTCAACAAACCCGTCACACACAAAAAGTAACCAGACATGACTCCGACTTCGCTTTGTCATTGGTTCCTTACTTAATATCAGTCAGTGTTTCAACAAAATGCAACCACGCAGGAACTGGCTGTAGCGTTCTTTGACCATCAACAAATTGTGTAAGGCTTTCTCGCAGTAACTGCCGCGCGGGCGAGCGTCCGCGTCGCCATGGAGCCAGGCCATGCGCGCACGCCAGATGCTACGGAGGCCGAAAAGCATCACTAAGGCGGAAGGGACCCCTTCTTTATTGTGTGTGCATAGATACCAGATACCATGTGAATTAAGCGGAAAGTCTTTTTGTAGTGTTCTTTGCATCACATCCCAAAAGTGTACCGCCGTCCAACAGTGTATGAAAACGTGTGGTATGTTCTCTGATTGTTTGCAAAAATGGGCAGTCTGTACCCCATGGTGTCTCCATTCCCTTTTCTTTTAACCATGTTGTCACTGTTAGTGTCCATGAATGAAGGGTTAAGGAAAAGGACTTTACCCCCGATGACACAGGCATCTTTTTCACTCTCTTAAGTTCGTTCTATCGGGACCCTTCACTGTACAGTCCTCTGCAGCGCGGTACAGAAAACAGACTATCACACACATCCTTGTACATTTTTTTCGGCGACACTGCACTCAACTACTGCATAGAAAAACGAGTTGATAGAAAGCATACCTACATTACAACCTCTTTAAAAAAGCCCAGAATCCTCCCCTGCATTTACACACTTGATACAACAAATTCCGGTAACGCGTGAGACAGCCGCACTTGGCAAACTGTCCACAAAAAGGGGTCACTCGTATCTCAAAGAAAGAGAAATCTGCTAACTAAATCCACTGAACCACCGTGCTGCGTTTTCAAGCGGACTTGTGCCGATACCCAGAGGGGGTGACCTAACAAAACAAAGCACAAAGGATTAACGCCGGTCTCTCAGAAATCAAGGTAAGCGTAGATTATCAGCGAAAAATAGCTAAAATAAAGGCCGCCATATACGGTCTAATCACATGTTTTCAACACACTTTTCTAATGTTTTCACTGATTTCTCTCCGCTGGAAGCTTGGTGTGGTAAACAGTGGCGCCACGCCGCCAAGGTAAAAATCACCCTAAAATACGTACAAATATCCTCCCATACAACAGCCACGTAAGTATCGCCGGTAGGGTTCTAGACAAGCGGGTAGTTCCCGATTCACAATCGGCAAAAACAGAAAATCTTTATTCGAATATTTCCACAAGCAAAACGTCCAAACACAAAAGAACAACAAACTAATCATGACCAGAACATTGCAGAGCCCGCCGTACGACAATTTTGCCCGAAGCGAAAAAAGTGAAGAAACCTCCATCATTAGGACTGCATATAAGTCAGTTCCCAACCTCGCAATTTTGATCTTGAGACGAACTAACAAAAGGTGGACAACCAGGGTAACAAAATGACAAATCATAGACGGGTCTAGAGGTAGGGGACGGCCATTCACTCGATGGAGAGATGAAATAACAGTATTCAGAGCAAAGAATGTGCTGAAGAAGAGACAGGACAACAGCGGGTGAAGGTCGATAGGAGAGGTATTCAAGCTGCAGTCGTCAAAATGGAGGAATTGGTGATAACGACGATGTATGGGTCGTCAACCTATGCCTTCTAACGCATTTAAAGAAACCGGGAAAACAATGCACTCTCCTAGCACAAAGGAAGCGGATGTAAAAACAAATTTGGAGGGCCATGATGCCCACTTTGAAAAGGAACAGGCACCCCAAACGGAAAAGAAAATACATTCACCCCCTCCCCTTTAAATAAAACCACTGCTCGTCATGATAGATATGGCACCGATCCAGCGACCACGCATCGAAACTCTCCTTTACCGAAAATATGTATACAATCGTAACAAAAAAAGGGCGGCATGGCAGGCTCAAGTTAATTCGGGGAAAGTTTCAATATCATGAGACACAGTATACACTGACTCCGGGATGTACGAAAGCATGAGGACCCAATTGTCGTAGTTGACTACTCTGACAATCATTGTGACTACATGACCCTCCAACATACATGAACAAATAACTGAAAGTTGGAGACATCCTCTGGGCTATCCCAATAGCAGAAGTATCAAATAAAAGTATATCATCCGTGCCGACACACAAGGAGAATATACAGGTTTATGGAAGCAGAATACCAAGCGCTTCGGTCAGATATCGCGAACCGTAACGCAGTAAGTTAACAATGTCTCCTGAAAGCCCGCTTCTAGTTGTCTGAAAGCGAACGACGCACTATGCAAGAGGCACGCGAGCTCACATACTGGGCTCATTGTGAAAACGACTACCAAACTGCCCTTTTCGAACAACGAACACCGGGGAATGAATAACGTGCCCAACATCTGTGGTGCTAAGACGCTGTTTTCTTGTTTTGCGATAACCAGGTCGCGTTTCGCGGGGAACGAAACTACACCACAACGTTAAGACCGCCCTTATCGCTCCTAGGCACGCGGTGACCGGCATCAATGTCCTGTTCAGTTATTTCAATGTGATGACATCGCCGAGCTGCTTGAGAAGCTGTGGGAGGCTTTCATTTTCGGAGAAGGGTATATGTTTTATTTCTATGCTCTTATTGCGGGAATATTTTTCAAGATTAGTTATGCATTGCTCAGAGCTGGTTGCTGGCTCTCTCAACAGTTGAAACTCAATCAAAAGGGAAGCGTTTTCCTTTTCTATTTCGGTATAACGCTTCACCAGTGCATCAAACTGTGGACTGAAGAAGCTGATTGAGGACTTCAGTTTTTTTGTATTCTTTACGCAGTTTATTCTCGAGTGCATTACACATCTCGCGAATCTCCTGCTAACATCTTTCAAGAATTTTTCCAAGTCACCTGAAAATCACATAAAGAGATGTATTGTTTCATTGTCACTCTCACTTTGGCACTTTTTGCTGCAGCGGCAAATAGCAAACGCACAGTACACTAAGGAAGAGCGTGTAAACCAACCTGGGTTCAAAATGTCATGTGTGAAGATGGGCGTCGATTGCAGCCGCTACTGACAGATGAGATTCCGGCAGGTTGCAGCTGCAATTTTAAATTTGGCGCGCTGTTCATTCCACCAATCCGAGATTCCGTGGCAATGGACGTCGGAGTGCAGGCCCAAACAGGCTTCCCCCTTGCGAGTTGCGAGAGCAGTCCACGAAATGCAGACGTCACCACCATGTAGGCCACGTCAAGGCCCGGGGGATGCACGTGCTATGCAAAACCAAAGTGACAGCGGATGATACCAGCCGAAACACACCAGGCAGCAACGGAGGGGGACCTGGGTTTTCAATGACACGCGTGAAGACTGGTGTCGATTTCGGCCGCTGCTGCAAAATGAGAGAAAATCTTTTTATCTAGTGGTTATTCCGAGTGCGCTGTCCAACCCACATATTCATGGACATGCATAATTATTCTGCATGGCTGATACCCCGTTTTAGTCAGTACTTCAGCCAGTCATGTGCCTTTGCTCAAATTCGGGATTACGGAAGGTATATCTAAAATACCGTGTGTATATTAGTTACATGGAAATCTATTAACCACTTCAACAAACTGACTCTGTAGCCCCAGTTCTAAGGTAAGTAACACCTCGAAACCATGCTGCTGTTATAATTTAACAGCGACAAGCTTTTCCGCTTTTTTGCCTTTGTTAAAATAGGGCTACCGTGAGGGTTAATAAATTGGCAACCTGGGGTGGTGTGCATCGTATACGGCTGGGAAGGCGCAAACAAATGCATTGTATGCCGGCGGTGGGCCCATGGCGCACGGAAGCTTGGTGGCGACTGAACCTTCGCGTAGTTTTTTTCTGTGTGCAGATAACCAAGCAGGTATCGGTAACGCCTGTTACCCCTGTGTGATTGCAGCGTTTTGTCTCAGCGTTGCAACGTTTGTGTACATTTTTATGGGAGTTCGACTCGGCCGTGCATATTTAGGGAGGCGCGAGAAACAGCTAAGCCCAACTGGAATGAACGCAGAGAGGCAGAAAGAAAAATAGTCAGAGAGATTATCTTATTGAGACAGAACCGCGGTTCATACTACCCGACTACAGCTCCGCTCTCCTCAATGCTAATCTCTGCTTGAGTGCATTTTTTATACGCCGGATCAAATAAAGCTGTTCGTCGAAATAGGAGGTGAAAGTCAGCCGCGTTATGTACATGGGATATCACAGCGGGGGTGGTGTCCGTACTTCAGCAGCACTTGGAGTTTTGTAATGAAATCCCATGGGAAGTGTTGGCGATTTAAAAATACAGCAGAACAGCTGCTCGCTGAGCATCTTTCGGTCCTCCTTCTGGATCGAAAATGTTTTCTATTTTATTATCGTTTGGTGTTATTTTGATGGGAGATCTAATTTGGGAAACGATGGAATGGAATGAACACGAGTTTATTGAGCAAAAAACATGCTTTCTTGCTATAGAACTTCGCCTCGGTCAAAGGTCACAAATGCCATGGGTGGAAACAAGTGTGAATATTACTGTGAAAAAGGGCAATTAAAACCAGTCCTTAATGACTGCTTTTCGGATGAAGACGAGCGAAGCGTCGAGCACTGGTGTTTTGTGAGGTGGGGCTGCGAACCCAAAGGCAGCCGAATGTGTGGACACAGGGCACTGAACCATACCGCAGGAAGTGCCTCGGAGAGCACAATACCCCGATTCTATGTTTACTAGAGTGCTGTGTAGGTGCACCCCTAAAACCATTATAGTGCCCTTATATAATGGCAAAGCCCCCTCTGATGTCCTTAGCCTTAGTTTTGCTCTCTCCAATGTGCTGATTCACCGCGGGGATGGGGTGGCCACGGGTGAAGGTCTTACTGCCCTTTGGAAAAATTCGGCGTTCCGTACCGTTTTTGTCAAAGCGGAATCGTTTTTGCGAGCCTCTTGCGTTCGTGACAGCCTCCGCATCTGAATGCGAACAAATGGGCGCAGTAGTGCGGAGGGTTATAAAAATAATTCTCGCGAGTAATTCAGTAGGCCTCCTTGTTGCCCAAATATATTGATTCGTGGAGCGCTCACACGACGGGAACAATGCGAGGAGGACGATACAGACGCTGTTTTTCAAATGAGGCGCTTCTTTCTTTGTCTTCCTCGTGTTAGCGATGTTCCAATTATGCAATCATACCAACTAGCTCGTTCCTTTACTCTTGAATCTCTTCATTAATGAGACCAATAATATTTGTTGCTGCGGTCCAGTGTGTCGGCATTTGGTCGTGAGTTTCTTGATACTGCGAATCGTGTGGTTAGCTTATTTGGACGGGCCCAGGTCAGAAATTACGCACACTCACTTGGTGAAAATTATTTTCTACAAGACTGCCGAGCGTGCACGCACGCAGTCCTCCTGTATTTTGGTTGAGTGAAGCAAGGAAGCATTTGTTCTTGGGAAGAAAGGGGGTGGGCCGGCAAACCAAGAACCCCTTGGTACCCGCAATCCTAGGATAGCGCGCACCGGTCGGTGCTTCAACCCACGTTTACGAGTGCACGATATTTCTTTGGTGATTGAGGCGAAAAGTGAAATCACTAAGGTGTCGACACTTCGGCGTGCTTGAAAGATCCACAGGTGCTCAAAAATTATTACAGGACCCTCCGCTACGACCCGCCTTATTGCTCAGGCGAAGCCTCGCCGCGTAAAGCCCCAAAGTAAGCCAATCAACGACGCTACGTTTATGGGCAAAACTTCCCGACACCCATGCCGTTGCCCTCTGTAAAGGTTAAATAGCCGGGTCAACCTGGATCTGCAGCACGGGGGCAAGACGCAGGGGGATTTTGTAGAAGCTTCTAAAATCAGCCGGAAGGGATCTGCAAGGCGCTGAATGAGCACTCCTGCATCATCATGCGCCTTTTTATTTGTTTATTTTTTCTTGCTTTCTTTAATTATATATACATTTATTTAGCTACTTGTACACAGTGCAGCCCGAGCAGGTTATAGCAGGAGTTTATCAGATTCTGTTTGTTCCGAAAAAGAAAACAAGAGCACTTCTGAAAGAGTGTTAGACAAGGAAGATAGTTCGGACGCGAACCTATTAAAGGGAAGAGTGTGCGTTGACCACGCGAGTAGATTCCAATTGTGTATTGTAGTGGGAAACAAACTGTGCTCTATAATTTATTGTGCGGGCACGATGCGAGGTAACGTTTACATTATGATATTTAATAATGATACCTGTGTACTTTGTTATTTTTGTATGTGTCAATCAGTTTGTGCTATCTAGGTGATCTGAAGTACCCATTGCGGTTTTCTGAACTAAGTTCGAATGGCCAGCAGAACGTCGCCCTGCGATGTTTTACCTTGTGTCGCCTTTTTGTCTGCTCTGTTTTCTCTAACGCCGATCGATCTGTGGGTTAGCTGAATACGAGTTGTGCATGCATCCCCTCTATATCAACAGAGTGCGGTTACTCTACCTGCCTAAATGTTGACGTTCCAAATGAGCACACGCTTCCGACTTAGAAAGGCGTGTTCAAGAGCAGCATTGCATGAGCGGTTGAACAGGTGAATCGTATAAGCACCAATCGGGCGAGAAGCACTTCAAGCTCCTGCTGTAACTTTCGCTTTTACATATTGATGCGAAGTGGGCTGTGTTGTAGCCTCGCGATAAAAGCGAAATCATGGCGCATATATCTTGCGATTGCATGGCACGTCTCCAATTTCTGCACCCGACCAGCGTAAACGCGGAATTACGTAACAGACTGGCGTTGAGTCCAGCGTTGGGTGTTTTGCTCTAACATAGCAAATTCCCGCAGCTTGACGGGCATTTGCTTTACTATGGTGGCCGCATTGAAAGGCACAGATACAAGACTACGTAACTCTGAGCAATGTATAAGCTCAGACGTAGGCATAACAGTGCCGGTTGTCAATGGCTTTCACTACAATAACGTAGAAGAGAGAGACATTAAGCAAAGAGAAAATGACAATGGTGAAATTTGAAGGACATGTTCGACCACTAAGCACTGCTTTTTAATGCACGGCATCATAAGGAATGACTTGAGGTCCTCGAACCTTTTACTGTTGCCTGATGTTCATTCGGAAAAAAGAAATTTGTAAATGTTACAATTCTATTGGGAATATTTTTTTTGCGAATATTTTATTAGTTTAGCGCGTGAGTGAGCATTTAGAACAGGCGAATTGTATAAGTACCAACGAGGCAAGTATAATTTCAAATTCCCTGCCTGATCTTCCCTCTACATTGCGGGGCAAATTCGGGTATGTGGTAGCCTGACGTTAGTAGCACCATCATGTGACATCCGCTCAAATTTTAGGTTGTATGACAGGTCCTTAAACGGTGGCACCCGGGCTTTGCAAAGGCGGTGGCATCTGTTAGCCTGGGGTTAGCACCAGTATTTCACTTTCAAAGCCAACACTATTCTCCGCGCCCGGAGCTTAAACGTACGCTGTCTTGGGCCCTGATGTGTGCATCGAAAGGCTGCGAGTAATTGCAACGTAGTGCTAGTTACAAAATAGACACAAGATTAGCAATATTGCTGATTGTCAATGGTTTTTAATCCCGCTATCGGAGGAATGAGAGACACGTTCAGTTCTTAACTACTACTTTTTAACTAACTGCATCACAAAGAATCCTTTGGTGTCCTCGTAATTTTTACTCTTGGCTCATACCCCTGTGGAATCGCCCTGCTTCTCCGATGCATGAAGAAGACGAAGAATGCAGCTAGATACGTCGGAGACGTTGAGGGCGTAGCTCGCACTCAAAGCTGGCTTCTTGCAGAACGAGGCTCACCCCTCGCGCGATCTATCGTGGAACGGCCGTCCTGCGTGCCACGCAAATAAACCCTCTTCTTGTGTTTGCACCACGGAGAGCTTCATTTATCCGTTCCCGCAACGCCTTGACTCAACAGCACGTAGGATGGGAGTTACATGTAAAATGTCAACCGTGGCCACACACATACACTCCTCTTAATGATAACAAGCGCAACCCATATCATAAAACACGAGAGACAACACTAACTGGTGACGTACAGATTGAGGAATTTTGGGGGGTGCAGCATTAAAAATTATATTAAGTTTATAGGAGGCACTGTCTTAATTCAAAGCCTTAGAAACTTGTACATTTAAAATGTGTTTTTACTGCAAAAACTTTTTGTATAATTTAAAACGGTAAAATTACAAGTAAAGCGGCCTCATTCTGTTATTTTAAAATAAAGTTTAAAATGATTGCTTAAAAAATTAAAAAATTTTTTGTTCTAAAAATATCTAAACAATGATTGCACTAACTATTGACTTTAACTTAAATGTAAATAGTAGTCAGCGCTGCTGTACTGGCTCACGTGGCCCCCTGCGTGAAACCAATCTGGTTATGATTCTCGAAAGGAGTTGTGTAGCGGCTGTCCTGCGGACGTATCTTACCGGAACCATATTGATCCGGGCCACCCCCTTTCTTCCCACGAACGATGCTTCCTTACTTCACTCAACCAAAATGGTCAAACAATGCGGAAGAAACAGTGATCACGTCAACTGCCTTGCAATAAACATAATACTGCAACTATTTACAAGGACGCACCGGTTAACACGAGCACAGTAACAGGTTTATTCACTCGTTCCAACCAGTCAGTCCCGCCACCTCCTTCTTCGTCTTCATCATCCTCTTCCCCAGCCATCTTTGTCTAACAATCTCGCAGCCCTAGCGGGATTGTCGTTGTCCTCAGGTTTCTCTATTCTTGATTCACAACACTTTCGCCCCCTCCCCCTGTCCGGGGTGTGAAAAACCTTTTTTTTTTGGTGGCAGTGGTGGGATGTACGTGCTGACCCGAAGTAAAGCTCGATCCCTCGCCATAATGCCGTCCCTTCTTGCCCCGACTGCATCCAGCATCGAGGAGTCCCCTAAAAGACAGAGCCGCGGGACTACAAACCAAGACAACTGCGTGTTCTTGCCACAAGGAGGTGGATCGGCGAGTGACCCATGGGCTTCGCTTTCCTTAAGTGGTCTCCCACACAGAATTCTGGTTGCCGCCCAATACATTCAGCGTGTCTACGACGGGGCCCACGCGACAGGTTTGGACCTGCGGGAGCCTCATATTCAACCAACAGGGAGCCCCAACGTTGTCTCTGATTCCGCTGCGAGAAATCAAGCGTATTCCATCCAGTTAGAAGCGCTCTTTGGCAGTCTCGTCGACCGCCTGGACCGCCATAACTGCGTAATGGATGAAAAGATGAGCTCAATTATTAAGAAGATGACTGCCTGGTTAGCGGACGCCAACGGTCGAATAGCTGACCTGTCCAATCGTATGGCGGTTGTGGAATCGTCGTTTCGGCCGGTTGCCCCGGACCTGACTGCGCCCGTTGTACGTTGCACTTTTGTTGTGCCGCCATTGGCCACCCAGCACCAGTGTTTTTAACTTCGTCCAGCCATTTTTCATGGTTCTACCTCGTGGGCAGCCTCCGTATTCAGTTTGAGTCGGTTCCTGTGGCCAGTGATTGGTCTTTGATTGACCAGGCTAGTGTTCTGGTGGCACAGCTACGCCCTTCTGCCGCTGATGTATTGGGATTGGCCTCCAGGACATACCGTGTCGCCACCAACGAGTGACGTCACTGGTAGGACGTCGGGTTATGTAATCGTCCGCTAGAACACATTTCCTTCTCTTATGCGCCCGAAGGTTCTTTCTTGTAGCTGGCGTGTGCTCCTTCTTCGCGGCTTTTCTGCAAAGTACAGAAAAAACTTTTCTACAGACCGGATAATCCGGGCATGCAATCAACGGCTCGCTTGTTTCTGGCGAAACCCCCGCGGCAAGGTAGTTGTTACCACTGCCACCGATAGCTCGTACAGAGCCAGCTAACGCCAACGACAACCCAATGGGTGCTGAGAAAAGTACGCTGTTAATTCATTATGAAATATTTTTGACGTGACGTGTACGAGACTGTGTGAGCAAAAAAAAAGACCTTGTAGGAGCGACGGAAATGTGCCGTTCAGTGGTGATCTCTCTATAGTCTACTGCGTGCATTGCCTGGTAAATGAATGACTACGTGAGAACTTGGCGTAAACACTGCCTATTTTCAATGCAATGTTTTTTTTATATTTATATCGTGATGTGATTAACGATAATTAGTACTCTCTACTGCTGATATTCTTACTTTTCGTGACAACTTGTCGGAAACGTAGGAATGGTATTAACTCGAGTTTTCAACGTCTTTGTGCGGGTTTAGACGTGCCTATTTTTATTTTTAACTGAGGCCTCGCCATGGAAAGTTATCATTGTAACACGGGCTTTTGTCTGTTTACAATGAGCCTGTGGCGTTCTCTAGCATCAAGTTCGAAAACTCACGACTGATTACAGAATGCGCGGCTGTGTACGAGGCGAAGCACGTCGTGGGATAATGTGAAATTTTATTATACAGGAACCAAGCGTTGCGGAGCCCCAAGAAGTTAGGGAAACCCACACCAACACGCTTGCTTGCGGCCAGTTTTAGATGAGGGTGATTCCAATAGCTGGCTGGCCGCCGGTTTCGGTTGAGCGGAGTACGATGTTGGGAACTTTAGGCTTAGCCTCGCGGCAGATATTTTTTTAATCTTATCTATTTATTTTCCCAGTACTGCTAGCCTTTCGGCTGTTACAGGGGTGGGACATACTGAGAATGTCAAACATCAGTACATCTAAATCATACAGCGATTTAAACACCAACACATCAACCTGGGGATGTTACATGCATCTTACATTGGAAACACCGACATTGATGCTATACAAAAAGCTAGGCAGTCGTAGTAAGCATATAAAGAAATGACACTAAATCAAAATAGTCGATCATGCTTACAGAAAAAAATCTTTTAGCCCTTCCTCAAATTTTTCCAGTGAATCACAATGAACCAGTGGTAATGGCAAAGCATTCCACTGACGAATTGTTTTTGGAAAATAACAAATTCGCAAATACACAGACATGCGGTTGCGGCACTTCGTGTGTGTAATTGTTTATACCTCTCAGGTTTCTTCCGCGGCTTGGCGTTAAGTGTTTTGTTGTGTTTATGTTTAGTCTATTTTTTTAACAATAAAAATAAGAACTTCATCCTTGCCAATTTCCGACGTTCGGCTAAAGTGGGCAGTTGAAGAGAGCGTAACATTTCTGTTACTGACTCTTTCGACCTATACTTTGAGAGAATAAACCTGGTAGCTCGCCTTTGTACTCTTTTAAACATATTCATGAGGCCGATTTCGGAGGAATCCTATACAATGCTGGCATATTGTAATGTTGGCCAAATATACGTAAGATATGCAGCTAGCCTAACGGCAGTAGAAGCAAGTCCTAATTTTCTTTGCAAGTATCATAGTTTCCGGTCCGCGAACGTAGAAATGTTTTCCAATTGTCTCCTCCAATTTAGATTACGGGATATTGTACACATAAATATTATATTTCGTTGATCGTCGACAGGCGGGTAGAGCATTGGGTATAATTGGAATGGAAGGCACGCTTACTTTTGTCTGTGACGCGCAAAGCAACTGTTTTAGTTTGATTTATTTCCATTTTAGCTTCGGTGCACCAATTACTGGCAGCATCAGGAATGTCATTATGTGTTTTTTGCGCAGATTCAGTGTGTATTTTGTTATAGAATTGGCAGTCATCTGCAAAAAGACGCACGTAGCACTTCTATCTCTGGCGCAAGAAATGTCATTGATGTAAGTTACCAATAGTATCGGCACTAAAACTGAACGTTGCGCTACCCCTGAGGTATCATTTAGTGACACAGATTTGGAGCCGTTTTTCCCACATATTGTGGTATTTTTGTCAGGTACGCACCTATCCACTGTATTATGTTATAATTTATGCCTAGGTGTGCTAACTTATTAACTACCTGTGAGGAACCTTGTAAAAGGGTTTGGAGAAGTCGAGGCATATTGCGTCAACCTGAACAATATTATTGGAGGCACGCGTGAAGTCGTCGACTGTTTCAAATAATTGGATTACAGTGGAAACATTTCGCCGAAAGCTTGCTGATTATAAAAAGATATTTCTTTGCCCTCAAGATACGCAAACATTGCTTTGGATATAATATACTCAAACAGCTTGCAGCTTACACAGGTAAGGGAAATTAAATGGTAATTTTCCACCTTTTCTTGGTCTCCACACTTATGCGTTGGTACAACGTTCGCCACAAGCCAGTCGTCTGGGACACGCTTTTGTTCAATTGAGGCATTATACAGGGTGATCGAAGTAAAGTCGACACGTTTTTTTTAAAATAGGCCCTTCAATTTACGCGCAAACCACCTCTACAGCGATGTTTTGGATCTAAGGGGACACGTTATTAGGAGGTAATAATTGATGTAGGTGACCTAATTAACTAAAATTGAATAAGAAATTTTTAGAGGCCGCAGTAACCAGGCATGTTTTTATTGGAAAGTTAGACGCACTTGTGTTTCTACGCAGTTCCAATTGGCAGAATCATTCTGGCGCATCCGTAGTCCGAGATATCAAACGGAGCAGTTTAATTTCCGTTCGCTTGATTACGCATGCTAGAAGTCAAGACGGGCGCGTAGCTCCTCCCTTTTGTTCTTTGTTTCGATAGCGGTTCCTAGTACTGCAGATTGCGACAACGCCAGGCAAGATTGAATGGGTGCCATTTATAACTTTTCCCTGTGCCTCCACCCCTTTGTAGAACTAAACACCGTACACAGCATTCACGTCACAGAAGGGAGGAGCTTTGCGCTGGTGCAGAGTGTCTTGCATGCGGAATCATTCAAATGGCAATTAAACTTTGCAATTTGATATCTCGGACTACGGATGCGCTAGAATATTCTGTCAAGTGAAACTGCGTAGAATAATGATTGCGTCTAACTTTCCAATACAAACAAGCCTGGTTACTGTAGCCACTAAAAGGGTAATTATTCAATTTCAGTTAATTAAGCCTCCAAAGTCAATATTTGCCTCATTATTATGTGTCCCCTGGCCGCATAACCTCACTGCAGAGGTCGTCTTGGCGTAAGTATAACTGGCTACTTTTTAAAAATATGTCGACCAAAGTTTGTTCACCCTGTATATCATGTGTAAATAGCGGGCAACCCATTCCGCATTCCTTCGCAGAAAATCATTTGGTATGCCATCTTGTCTGATCGACGTTTTTTACGTTCATTTTCAGTAACAAAGACACGATGCCTTCATAAGTAATCTGAATGTCAGGCATAACTAATAACTGAGAAGGAAGCGGCGTGGGTGCATTACTTTCATTGGGACAAGCAGTAAAAACTGATTGGAAAAATCTGCTATGTAGGCAAGATATAGAAGAGCAGTCGGTCACCAATTCATCACTGAGAACGATAGAATGCATGCGTTTTGAGTGGTCTTCCTTCTGAGACAAGTGACGCCAAAAACGATGGGGGGAAGATTTCATAAATGTCGACAATATTTCTTTGCAATACTTCGTTTTTGCTTCGTTCAGTTCAGCCAGCAGAAGCATTGATAAATTGCGTTCTTGGATTGATCTTCGTTTGCTTTTTGCCTCTGGCGGTTAATGGCGCGCCTCAGAAAAAATATCTTCCCATTCATCCAAGGATTGTGTTTATTTTGTGTCTTTTTTGCAAGGACACAAATTTGTTGATACCTAGCGTGACAATTTCTTTACACGTTATCCACATCCTCTTGATGTCACTTTCCTCAATAAACGAGTCTAAAGAAAACGACAAGTAATCAATTATACTCGTGTCGTCGGCCTTGTTGAACTTGCGCACATGTCTGCAGCTTTCGTTTTTGCGAAGCAAGGCACAATCAATTCTTGTCGTATGATAACCCATATTCAATTGCAACGTTGTATGTGCAACCAGCTCCAGTATGGAAGGCGGATACCCTCTTGCACGTGTACTGTCATTGACGACCTGCGTTGTGTCATGGCTGAATGCCATGTCTAAAAGGAGTTGGCAGTCTATTGCTTCCTTCGATTTTATAAGATTGTGGTCCAATTAATTCCGCGAAGATTGAAATCTCCCGCAATAACCAGTCTGCGATTGCGGTTAGCAATACCGTCACGGTATTGCTGCAAACTCTCCAGATATCAACTACGGGCGCCTGGAGGCCGGTAAACGGCTCCCAAAACTTGGGAAGTTTTTGGTAATTTTATTTCTAGCCATACACTTTCAATGTGGGGTATTCTTTCCATAACAATAGCTTCAATATGTTATGCAGGTAAGATTGACAAACCGCCCCCTCGTGAATCTCGGTCTTTCCCAAATATTTGGTAGCCGGGTGGTACATTTTCGCTATCCGCTATTTCCGGTCGCAGCCAGGTCTCTGTAACGGTACTTGTGTGTGCGTTATAGCTTGCTAATATATGTTCCAGATCACTGATTTTATTGAGAAGGCTATGAGTATTTAAATTAATTAAGCGAAGGCAGCATGCATTTGACTGGGAATGGAATCAGTCATCGTCGTCAGAGGGACACGGTTTTTCCTTTGTGTGCTAAAGCTTAACTAGACAATCCTGGTCGTAGCCACAGGGATACACATTTTTGTCGATTACCAACGTATCGTTAATCAGATGCATGCGTTTTCCTGCCTGTCTTTCTTCTTTTCCGGATTCCAATAATAGCTTACGCTTCGCTAGAATTTCCTTGCAAAATTCGTCTCCCACTGATATACTGCTTCCTTAAAGCTTTTTGTTATTTTTTAAACTGTTAACGTTTCTCAGGAGTCGTGCAACTTAATAATGACCGGACGTGGGGAACTACCCCCTGTTTGGCCTATTCTGCTGAACCTTTCAACCGTTTTTATTTCTATACAAAGTTTTTGAACGAAAATATCCTGCAGTACCGCTTGTTCCAGGTCTTCTATGGTTTCTGCCTCTCCTGCCTCTGCCTATGGTTTCTGCCAAAAAGATTATTCCGCCGTCTCCTGTCCTCTAAGCTAATTAGCCGTTCATCTTGTCTTGATAGTGTCACGTTAGCTTTCGTAACAATGTTCGTTAGCTGGCCTATTTTTTTACCCTGATCTTCGATTGTTAGAAGGGCGTCTTCCATTTTAGTCATTCTTTCTCCTAGACCGCTGAGATCTGCTTGAATTGCTTTCTGACCTTCAGACAGTTTTTTAGGAGGGCTTTCACATCAGGACCTGGGTTGAGTTGAACGTCCCGAGACAATAACAGGCACAAAGAGGAAAATCAAGAGAACAGTACACTTGGGCACGGCAGCAAAACAGCTCTGTTGTCAGTTTTGTAACAGTATTCTGAGAAGAAAGTGACCTGTTCGAGCAACAGAAGCCCGAGAGTCGGCGACATTGCTTTCGCAGTGCTGCCCTGCCCACTGAATGCTGCTGGCAGGGGGCCTACGTTGATAGGTTCCACGAAGAACCGCTCGATGCACGTTCCAGGGTGGCCGCGCTCGAGGGTAGCGTCGACGATGTGCCCGTGGTCGATAACAGCGACGTCAGCAGCTGGTACGGCCACGCATGTGCTGGATGCACCTGCTTGTAGGGATGCGCAGACGAAGAAAACCTGTTCGAGCAACAGAAGCCGGAGATTAGGCGACATTGCTTTCGCAGTGCTGCCGTGCCCACATTTATTCGCCGCTATCATTACAGTCGCGAATGACAGTCCCTAACACCACTTTTCACCACACTATCATCACCTTTCTCGCAAGTGAACGTCTGTATCCGCAGTGACTGCCATTTAATCGATCGAGATACCCATCACGGCCTCGGCCGATTTTCGGCCGCATATCGCCATCCTTCGGCCGCTCGCCGCACCGTGAGTGAACGGGCCGGTGAGGCCGGGACCGACGTCAGCGGCCGGTCGGCGTAGATTGCGGCAGATATTTGAGCATCGGTTTGAAAGTAACAGCTCATGACACTACCTAGCACAATTTATCACCACACTAACATCCACCTTCGCGAATCTGGAACTCCTTTTCGGCGATCAGTGTGGTTCAACAAGGTGTTGCTGCCGCTACCTGCGTCGGTTCGAGCCGCCGGCGGGCTGGCACGGTGGCCGTGCATGCGGAGCGTTTCTGCGAGCAGTAAACGCTTCATTATTTCGTGCTTCAGCCATTTCTTGCGAACCACAAGCGAAATCCAGAAATTTAGTTCGGCGATCGTCGTAGCCTACAATGTTTATCGGGGAAAGGAGCCGCACCTTACGCCTAAACCGGGTTCGGTCGTATACGCCCGCATAAACCACCACGCTAAAGTCGTGTGCAGGCAACCTACCACGGTTGACACAATTATAAAGTCCCCATGACGTCAAACTACGCTTGACGCACCGATAATGAGCTTCAAACGCCGAAAATTATTAGGAAAATACACTCAGAAGGCGCGTCCTAATCGAAGTGTCACGCGCTGCAAGCCCAACTACGCAGCACGCTGGAGCGGGGATCCTACAAGTGACGTCGAATAAGGTCCCTAGAATTACTAAAGTAGCGTCAACTGCTCCCTGCTTCTCCGCTGCCCTCCTCTTTTTTCTATCCCCTCACCCGTGCCGCCGCGGTCACTTTAACTCCGCGGTGGTGCCGCCGTTTTTGTTGGCTGTTGGGTTTTGCGGCGGGTTACGTTATATTTTTGCTTCCGTTCTATTTTGTTTTGATTTGTTTAGCAAGTTGATTCTCTCATGCGGCTAGCTTCAAGCGCACCAAGCGTTTCTTGCGCGCTTTCATTTCGACGCATGTGGTTTTGGTTATGCTCCACTCTTCGTGTTTCTAGTTAAGCGCTTCGCACGTCTTTTGTGCGTGCGCCGTTGGGCGCATACATCTGCTAATTATTTGCATTCTTGGGCTCAAACAACTAAAATTTATCAGAAGACAGAATGACATTTTTTTCTGCCCTATGTGTCGTTTTTGGAGTTCTCTCTTGCCAAAGAGCAGAAGTCGTGTTCGTTCGATTGTCGCTCGCGGATGGATGCTCCAAAGGTGTAAAAAGAAGAAATGGTCTGCCCGTGCGTCGCGATCGCCTGCGCTAATTGCGCGACGAAGGTGTCGAGGATCACCTTTCATCTGTAAGTAGTAAGGTCTTTGTTTTTGGTCTCGATGGTATTACTAGTATTAGAACGTTATAAGTGCACACTTACCTGCCGTTTGTGCGTGATGTAAAGGGAAAATTTGCCGTAGCACCTGCCGTCCGCTTACTGAGCATATCGTACGCGCTTGTTTACGCAGATATGCGGATGTTTTCCCTCGTAGTCGTGGTGGTCCTGTAGTCGCTTAACTGAGCGAAATCACGTTTGTAAATATGGGGGGCGCAAATTGTTTTTCCAGCACTAATTTAAATGCAGAGTATTGCTGAGACAGTTACCGTCAAAAATCAAGTCACTCTTGTTTAATATATTTCATTTGCATCCGTCTCTGCTCTACCACCTTCTTCGTCCGCGTGATTTTCTTATCAATAGCACGTGCTCGCGTTCGAACGTGCGTGGTCAACGGAGTTGTGAATGTGATTGCGTGACCTCCTGCGCGTAGTTTTCTTATCAATAGCACGCTACTATCGTGCGAACGTGCGCGGTTAATGTAGTGGTGCATCCAATTAAGCAACCCTCTGGATTTTAAAAATAAAGTCAATGCGACTGAGACATGTACAGCATCCCAAATTGTTAATAATATATAGGGAGCGACGACCGATTGGCGTGGCTGAGCACAAGGTCGCGGGTTCGATTCCCGGCCGCGGCGGCCGCTTTTCTGATGGAGGCGAAAAGCAAAAACGCCCGTGTGTTCGAGATTTCGGAGCACGTTAAAGATCCCCAGGTGGTCAAAATTAAACCGGAGCCCTCCACTACGGCGCGCCTCATCGCCTGCGTTGTGTCGGCGCGTTAAACCCGACAATCAATCAATCAACCGAGTGGCGTGTCAGCGCCTTATCACGGTGTTCAGCAGCGAAATAGGTGAGAGTACGCGCACGCGCATAAGGCCCTCTGCTGTATGAGTGTCGTCTGCTTGGCTGTTTCCTTCAGAGTGGCACACCCCCTGCCACTGGATTGGAATGACTTCGTGCCCCACGTTGCTTAGCTACCTATGGGGATAGCGAAACGGCCTCCCAAGATATGAAAAAAAGGGGTTGTGTTGCCCTGAGAAGAACAGCGGAGTAGGCGACGCTGCCACAACAGATAGTCCCATACGCGTGCGCGTACCCTCGCCTATTTTGCCGGTGAACACCGTGATAAGGCGCTGACATGCCGATCGGTCGTCGCTACCGCTATATTATTAACAATTTGGGAGGCTTTACGTGTGATGATCATGCTTTCTGTAAAGTTCACGCGGAAAAAAAACTTTCTTTAAATGAGCTTCAGTGTGTGCCTAATCCATTTTGCAAAATACGATTGAACAGCTAGAAATAGACATGCCGCGGTGGCTTAGTGGCTATGGCATAGTGGTGCTCACCTCTAGAACGCGAGTTAGATTCTCTGCCGCAGCGGCCGCTTTTCTGATGAAGGCAAAAAGCGAAAACGCCTGTGTAAAAAAGATCCCCAGGTGCTCAAAACAAAACCGGAGGCCTCCACTACGGCGTGCCTCATCGTTTCGTTGCGTCGGCGCGTTAAACCAGACAATCAATCAATAAATCAATCAATCAATCAATCAATCAATCAATCAATCAATCAATCAATCAATCAATCAATCAATCGGTCGGTCGGTCGGTCGGTCGGTCGGTCGGTCGGTTGGTCGGTCGGTCGGTCGGTCGGTCGGTCAATCAATCAAACAATCAAAAGCTCGTGATTATTTTGGTCTTCCCCGGCAAGGGCAAAAGCGTGCATGTTGTTTAAACGAGAAAACGTGCATGTGAAATACATATTCACATTGCGATATCCTGATGCATATGATTCCTTGGAGTGCTACCTAAAAACCATTCGAACCACTTAAATCTGTGTACAGAGCTTGTTTGGGTGTGAGATCTCAGTTATTACTCATTAATTATTAATAAAAAAGCATTCATTAATCCCAGCAATGCCGCTAAAGGAAACAGGCATCAAATACTCGCGCTGTCACGTGTCTCGCACTTTCAGCGTGAAATCACGGCCAATAGTAACCTTATAACGCGGCAGCTCTCGCCATGGCGTGCAACATGAGGTAATATTATTGTTAATGGGGGGCGGCCTATAGTGTTAGATATACAGAATAAATGATTATTGAAATAAAAGCAGGTATTGTGTCTTTAGCCAAGCGCTACTCTGTTCACCACCGTTAAGATATACACACGCGAACTCGATCCTTGAACCATATGTTACATCAATACCTTTCGTGTAAAGCAAACTTCAGGCGGCCCTCAAATATTGTAATCGATAAACCAGGTTAGCAATCGTTTTCTCCCTTGTAAAGCCAAAAAAACACGACCGCACATCAGCGTACCTGCCGGCTCAGCGCCTTTTCTGCCCTCGGCAATATGGCAGCCGACCGGTTCGCCCGGCGTCACCTCCCCGCGTTACCCGCTATGGGAGGCCCCCACTCCAAACGTTTTATACAACCTCCTTGTGTGTATGCCGGTGGCGTATACGCACAGCGCGGTTTTTGTTTACGTGTGCGGCATCTCAGGATAGCTCGTGAATGCGAAAAAATCGAGCGTGGATATTGCAAACTCCTCTGTTACGGTTTTTCCATTCTTGCATTCGCGTAACTGCGATCGTGCAATCACTGCACAGCGGGCTTGCGCACGGTTCGCGGCTGTATACAGAGCGCTTCAATCGGAAATCCGTCGTGCAAACGCTGCGCTGGCGTCCTTTCATTCGCCTTTCTTGCGATGGTTGTGAATCATTTGCGGCGTTCACTCTGCGCCCGCTTTTACTAACCACCTACATCCTACCTTAATTCCTGGCAGTTTAGAGTGCTTCGCGTTTTCGTAGAAAGGTTTCTTTCACCTTCATGTCGTTACAGGCTGCTGTGAATAGGTTAAAAGTACATACGCATGCTGTTGTGCGTGTGTGCACGTACAGCGACGTGAAAAGTCCCTGCTTCCCCGACTTCGCCGCCAGATACACTAAACTGCACTTGCGACCGTAGGTTCATGTGCGAACCGAGTGGAAAACGCAGGCTTGTAATTCTGAGAATAGGCGGCAGAGAAGACTGCGTTCACTCGATCGGATAAACTAAAATTACATAATCGTGGCGTCTTATTTCTCATACGAACCCGAAATCGAGTCCCTCTAGGTACAAATCATGTAACTAATTACTACAGTTATTTAATACTGCAATACTTTTTTTTACCGGGCGTGGTCGTTTACAGCCGTTATTAATGGAGGCGCCTTAACAGAATCGTTTTGGGCTGGGATGTAGTTTGGCATATTTGTACATTGCACTAACACGGGAATGCACCCGAAAGTAACTCGAAAGAGAAGCAATGTCACGATGATTATCAAGTGAAAACAATTCTCCAAGTAGAGAATGAGTCTTTCCGACCTGGCAAGTCCATAGGTATTCGTGTGAAAATTCTCTTACATTTAGCAATGAGCTTCCCGAATAACCATTTGTGGTTACACTCCAAGAGCGGTGGTCTAGGTTTGTTGCAACTCGCGAGGGCTGCTCAGGCAGTCCAGTTGAAATCTTTCTGTCGGCTGCTGCGTCTCAATGATCCTGCTGTCAATTTCTTGTTCGATGAAGTTCTGCTTAAAAACCATAAGAGGATCGCTTCGGTTATCCAAGTCTCTGAGGGGGTATCTGAAAGTAAGGAGGTTGACGCCGCCCTTAAAATAGGTGCGGCGAAGCGGTTCCAGGACATGAAAAACCACTATAATAACAAAGACCTTTTTGCACATGTTCAACAGCCACATGCCAACTCTTGGCTCTATCCCGTGAGTAAATTCCTTAGTGACGGTGATAGAATCAAAGTGCTGCGACTTCGTACAAACCTTGCTCCAACACGTATTTTGTAAAAACGTCATGCCAGCGATCCAGCAGCTCGTGCTTGCCGTCGATGTGCCGAGCGACCATAAACGGCATTCCACATTCACCAAGAGCGTGAATCCCTTGGTCTGGTTTGTCAGGAACGCCACAACTTTGTGGCCCGGCAGGTTGCGCGTATTTGCCATGAAAAGAATTCTGGGGGGTTGGTCGTAGAGAAGGTGTACACCAGCCCCTCTAGGGTTCGACTAAAGCCCGACATAGTTCTTGAGAATGACGAAAGGGTCGTGATCCTTGAAGTCGCCATAACATGGGACAGCAACCAGGGCATTTTGAAGCAGAAATGTGGCGAGAAGGTCTAGGAGTATTCGGTGTTAGAAACTTTGTTTCCTGCTCTTGTCGTCTCATTTTATGGGATGGCCATCGGAGCGTGGTCCATGTTTTGTCGTGAGACAATGCAGGCTGGTAAGGAGCTAGGTCTTCTCCCGAGAGACATGAGTTGGTGGTTGGAATGTGTCGAGCGTGGGAGCTTAATCACAATGCAACGTTTTACACGACGAGTCCGAGGGGGGCACCTGAGTTGACTTTTATCTTATGATGTTCTTTTTTTTAAGGTTTCTTTGCGGTTTGTTATTCGGTTGTTGTTGTGGACAGGCGCTACACTTGTTTGTACGAGGCCGGCCACTGGGATTCCATCTATACTAAGTAGCTCGTTCCATCCTTCCTTCGTTACACCCAGCGTACCTAATTTATGGCCCCCTGGCATGGAAACAACACGTCGAACAGCCAAACACCGGCTGGGTTACGGCCCATCGTGTTGTGCTAGTGACACGTGTCAGGTTTTTAGACCGCAGTGGCCCACACACTCCGGCTTGCCGGGGGAATTAACGTATTTAGGTATATCACAAACATGAATCGGTGCCATCAAATAGATATTTTATTAGAACAAACTTCCGTAATGACGTTGTGCGGGTGGCTTGTTATGCTGACGTGGCTTCCTGTGAGAAAAAATGCTTGGAATGGTATTTGGGTTTAGATTTTTACGCCAAGCTTCTCGAATATCCGTTGCTGAAATTGATCCGTGAAATAATCCTATTGAGAAGGGAAAAAATGTCACCACCGAGTTTGAGATGCGCCACAAACACTTCGCAAATATAGGCAATAATGCATTGCAGAATAGAGTTAGTGACCATTCTACCCTAGCATGGTCAAATGTGTGTTCTCGCATCTGGTAAGTGCCGCGTCCACGCTCAACTCGCTTACACTAAACCCGTTTAACAAGCGCTTTGCTGGACAAAAATATGTCAGCTTGAAAGTAATTAGTCGCCCAGTGTGTTGGTTCAAGTCGCAGTGACTGGATACGCTGTGCCGTTGACTACTAAGATGAAGTAAGCGTGCACTTTGCAAATGCACGGCATTACGTGTAATGCAAACGTAAGATGTAATTAACGGTCCTCTGTGCATAGACAGAAGAAAGGGCGTACAGCCGTTGCAGTGCAAATATGCATTTCAAGTGCCCATTCAAACGTGCGCGAATTTAACAAAGCGATAACAGAAACTGCGAATCACACGTACGTCAACTACACGGTCACTTGGTTAGCTGGTATTAAATTGTTTTACCTACCAGCATTTTTTTTCGTAACAGACCGAGTTTGTGCCGCACCGACCAAGCACATATTAAGCAGCAAATCACTCCATTGTCATAACAACGGGATTATATTCCGGGTCGCTAACACACAAAACAGGACTTAACGTCACAAAGCGCTTACACGCACTCGGAATGCCCATGCTACGTGGTCAGACGCAAGCTGCCGTCTGCCGAAACAAGTGTGAATTCAGGTGAACAATTCTCGCGTCACGAAAACCGTACGACAACCGACTGAACATAAACCGTACGAAAGAAAACCGTACGACAACCGACTCAACCAACAGCCCGCTGATAATTATGCTGGGAGGTAAGCGCGTACAGGACAAATACACGGCCTCTTATCCAAAGCAGAGCTTACGACGGGACGAACTCGCGGCTGCGCGCAGTGCCTACTCAGAACAAAGGGTGGACGACAGTCGCGGAGGTAATACACATTCCTTCGTAAGTGACCGTTCAAGCTTGCGCAGAATTTAACCGAGCAAGATTAAGCATTCAGAAACTCACCTCGCAAAGGAGTGATGGCCGCGTCGGCCTGAAGTATGCCCGTTGAAATCTATGCAACCAAACTTTTCTCCTTCTTCGCCGCCTTTCCCGGACGGAATAACGAAGTCTTTTGCCCTCCCTGACAATATTCGCGCTGCCTAAGGCACAACGCATCCGCACAAAGAAGCAACATAAGTACACTGATGCGACATTTGTTCGGAACGAGCAGCTAATATTAGCTGGCGCCTACGATAAAGCCGGCACTGATACTGCGTGGCTCGGCAGCCAGAAATGGGGCCGCAGCCGCGGCGTTGCGCAATGTCCCAGCCGGTGAGGCAACGGCCGGGCGACCCGGCGGCGGAGGCAGAAGAAAAATACCACCCGACTTTTCTGTTAGCCAATGGCGGGTGGCGCTGGCTGGAGAAAAATAAAATAGCAAAACACGGAGGAGGAAAGGAGCGCGGGTGAGGGCGAAAGGCGGCGAGATCATAGAATGGCGCTACCTTAGTATTTTTAGGGGCCTTAACGTCAAAACTATGGTAGCGGTGGCCTCTCCAGAGGTGGCCCACGCGGCCAATACCTGCCGGCGTACACGATACTCGACTACCCCCGCTTAATTACGGCCATGGAAGACCCCTTTGGTGACGTCTGTTTCCAGCAGCTACATTTTGCCGAAATGAAGCGTGTGCGACAGCAAGGTATGACTTTAAAACACCTCGCGAATTGTGTAGAGTGACCAAAGCATAAGCACTCGCGGGTTCTCCGAACGTCACAAAAGATATTATTGGCACCGGAGCAATTGTTGATGCCCTGGAAAATGCCAAGTTAAGGCGTTTTGTGCACCTCGCTCACCCGACGACTGTCCGTGCGGCTGTTGGATTGACGCTCGGAGCTTCAGCTGTAGAATCCCCACCTGCACAGCAAGTTAAGTCCACCTCTTTGACTTCCAACTGTCCGCTACCTTATGGCAGGGTTCGGCAGCGTGCTCCTCGCCTGGGGGGTTACCTGCGGGGTGCGCCTGGTCACTGTGCGCGTGATTGTATCCGCCGAGCAGACTTTCTGTCTAGCCGACTGGGAAAAGCGAGCGCGGGCCGTCGAGGGCCGGAACCCGCGTAACTTACGCAGGCCCTCTCCTGTCGCCAGAGGTTACTTCAGGGCGTACGGAATCGGATGTACCAGAAGTGTCTGAGGCCAGCGAAACAGCTACACACGAGGTGAACTCCGTAGTGTTTTCAGTGCCCACTGTGGCTGCGGGAGTGCCGGCAAACGCCACAATCAGGACGATGTTTCCCCACGACGCTCCTTACGTGCGGGTGCACGTGGTCAGGCTGGGGAAATCACTATAGGCTCTGGTGGACACGGGTGCCGCCGTCAACATTTTGGACCGTTCTGTCATCGCTGACGTGCCTCACTCAATCCAGTCGGCAAACGCCACACGGTTGCTTGCCTTCAATGAAGCTGATATACAACCGATTGGATACGTGCTTCTGTATGTGAGTGTTCTAGGAAGACTCCACCGAGTCGAGTTTGTGGTAGCCGAAAGCCCGACCCGGCTTGTAATCGTCGGATGTGGCTGGTGTCACCAAGCTGGTGTCGAAATAACATTTTCGCCAAAGCCTAGCTTCATGCGTCGTGATGAAATCCTACTTTATTCAAAAGCTGCTGGTCCGTCCATCCTGCTCGCACTTATGCTTGCTTTCGTTGCACGTCCACTACTGTGTATTGGTGTTACGTGGAAAGGTCTTCTTGATCATGTCTCCTTGAGGTTTGCCGCAACGTGGACGCACCGAAATTACATCGGAGCGGCCACTGACGTTAGCACAGGTTTACCGCCAATGGCAGGAACTAGGGTGGAAGCGGAAGTACAAGGTAACATGATTGAACACTGATTCTTTGAGCCAGTGGTTTTCTCAGTCCCATTTAGGCGAGTTACCAGCAGGCAAAGGCGGCGGTGGGTCACGACGACGATGGAGTGCTAGCAGTGCCACAAGCTGGGACACTTTGCCCGCGAGTGTTTCCAAGGTGGCACCGGCAGAGGAAGCACTGGGCTCACGCGACGTGTTAAAGGGTAGGGGCGGCCGTGCTGGCCACATTTACTACACGCGACACATCAGAGAGAAGTGCTACAAGTACAACCAGATAGGCCAGTTTGCAAGGAACTGGACGGAAGCTAAGGACCGGCCACATCTCCAACGAGTGCCAGGAAAGACCGGAGGAGATGTCCTGCTACAGCTCCGGCAAGATGAGCCCTTCGCCCGCTAGTGCAAGGAGCAAGAGAAGACGTGCTATATATGCCACAAGCAGAGCCACATCTAGCGGGACGGCACCAACAGCGACCGGAATGACCGAAAGCGCTACATTTGCGGCCACATCAAGCACATCAACCTCTCGAGGCCGCTGGCAATATTCCCTCAAGCCGACATCTGCGAACGGTGAAATGAGCATGGGGACATAGCGCATAAATGTTTTGCGCTACGTGCTAAGCAGTTGCCGTGAGCCTTGCTGTGAGCTGTGACCATATGCCCCACCATTCCAGAGGTCTACTCTTCGGTTTTTTTTTTCACCCCGCCCCGGAATAGGAGGAAGTGTTGTGGATCAAGAATACAGAAACCTGAGGATAAGTGCAATCGCCCTAGTTCTGAGAACTAGTTAGACAGAGAGGGCCTGGGGAAGAGGAATATGAATACGAAGAAGTAGATTGTGGGACTTACTGGTTCCGACGGGGGCATAAACGAGTTGCCGTGTCCCTCTTAATAACCAATGTGTCCTTGTGAACAGTTGCCCGTGGCAATACGAAGTTCAGGAAACTGAAGCGTGCGTGGACGCTACAAAAACACTGAGTTCGCCGGAGTTCTTATAAGCTCTCTAGGAAAGAGTGCTTCAAGGTGGGTCAAGAGAGGGTTCGGTTCCCCGGCCACAGCGGCCAATTTTCTGGTGGAGTGGAAAGCAAAAACGCCCGTGTGTACGAGTAATATGCGCAGGTTAAAGATGCGAATACAAAATGAAAGTTAAAACTGGTTATACATTATATATCTCATATCTCCCCTGCCGAAAGTACAGCCCCATAGCCGAGTGGTCTGGAGCGCTGGGTATGTTATATAGCAAGTCCCAAGTTGGAATCCCCGCGGGGATATACTTTTCCTTTTTTGTAAGTAGATTTTTTCGTTTTCAGCAGATGTTTTCTATACTGAGTTCACCATTTTTGTGCCGTAACGTTCAGTGCTCCACAAGCGAGTTTCCAGAAAGCGCGCAGACTGACACTGACGCGCTAGCGGGTTCATGTTGGCCTGGTGTTGGCAAAAGCATGGACTGCTTGCGGGCAGTGGACACGAGACAAAAGCAGGCGACCCTTTGCCTGGTGCGAACACGCATTCTACGATACAGGCATGAGTGAGTCAAGCTCCAAATATCAGAAAAAGCGCATGGCATTTCAGCGTCTGCGGTGACTTGGAGTGCGTTCATTCACTGCGTAGGCCTCGGCTAGTGATTGGTACGATTCTAAGCCGTACTGGGAGGCCGATCTTAGGCATTTTATAGCCGAAAACATGGTAGAAGCGCGGTATGGCGATTATTAAGATATCGAAAGTTCCCATCCAACGACAACTTCAGATGTCAAGCATGTTGTTTTGCAGAACCGAAACTGAAACTTGTTTGAATGCTATTCTTGACCATTGTTCAATCATGGTGCACCTCCTCCCGACGTGGCAGCCTTTAGTTGCCGCGGCCGTCGCTGACCGCGCATAGTTGTTTTTCTTCTTTTGGGATATATAAAATATTTACCAAGTTATCAACCGGTAAACGATGAAAAGTGTGTTAATTTGAGCCAGTATACACAATGGAAGCAAAAACAGGAGCTTGACAAACTCACTTAGGTGTCCCTTTTAGTCCTATGCGTGAGTGCAAGCTTCGCTGAAAGCTTTTTTTTCGAACAAGGCATTCTGGGTTCAACGTGCACTTAATGATGAAACACAACACAACCTTTTCATTTACAAGTCCACTCTACGAAATCATTTTCCAGACAGTGGCTAGACACGACGCAGGAGAAACTAGGAGCACCGGCTTATTTTAGCATGAGGAGCTTTGTTTCTGCGTTGTTCTTGAGACTAATTCATGCTTTCGACATATAAATGCAGCCTAGTTAAAGCCTAAAACTTCAGAATCTTGGGCTGTTAGCTCATCAGAGTGGTGACTACTCCCAACACCGCAGTAAAATTGCCATTTAGCTAGCAGCATAACGTCGACCAAGCAGCTACTGCACGGCTTTGTTTGCTGAACGTGGAAGCAAAGTGAAAATGGAAACAAAGCTGCTACAACATCCGGGAAGCGAGGATTAAAATATAACTGGCATACTCAACGGTTTTCGTCTAACACTTTGTCCTTTTTGGGCAAGTTCTTTTCCCACTGCTACAGCATTTTTTCGCAACGCACACAACGATGGCTGCCCGTCTTTCCTCCACTTATATCCCGTCTTGCACCCGGGGGCAAAACAATTACGCTAACGTCGACGACCGCCATTGCATTTGTCCTAAAAAAGACACTTCTCAGCTCCAAACCGTGATGTCGAGCCGACGCACCGCACGCAGTCAAAGCAGTCGAGAAGATCGACCCTACGGGGCCTACAGCCCAAGCTACCGCAGAGCAGCCGCATGCATCCGAAACCAGTGTACACTCGGCACTTCACGCCTGCACATGGAGCGCATGGCCGCGGAACCCCCTTCCCCTTTTCTAGTACATTTTAATAGAATGTTTTCTAGGAGTGGACGGTGGCGCCTGACTACACGAAGGGGCACAATAAAGACCCTTCGTGTTCGCTATGTAGGCTCTCTAGGTACAAAGAGGGGGAGGGAGGGTCAATAGCAGAAAGCAGCCCCTCGCGCTTTTGAAGACTCACCAAGGCCTTTTGTTGCCGCGTGTTTCGCCCCGGCGATGGCGCCTGGAGGCAGTCTCGCAGCAGCTGTCCCACGAAACGCGTACCTGCTCCATGCGCTCCCGAAGCCAGTGAGGCGGTGGCCCGGATATACAAAAATGAAGCGTTGCATATCGTGCACAAGCCTTCGTCTGGGAAATAAACTAACAGCAACAACCAAAAGAACCATGAAAAACATGAAGTTGCGAAAGCAGCTCGGTTTCTTCTTCACTGGCTACCGATGACGCGCAGCATAAATCTCTTATAGTCTTTTGAGCGGTCGTCTTACCCGGCACTTCTCGCTGTGGAATGAAGTTCATGATCGTGCACTGAAGGGAGAGTTCCGACGGAGCAGTTAATGTTTTGCGGCGGTCGATGGATATGCCATGACTGAAGAAGAAGGCTCTTTCTCTAATTGGTTTCGGCTTCAACGGTGGCCGTTTTATGGCCGTCAGTTTCGTGGTCGAGTGTCTCGCAGTGGCCAGCGACGGTGCTGCGCTCACGATTTTGTTTCTGGACGCCGTTCTTACACTGTATGATTTGTTCCGGTGCATTTTTAGTATCGCCAAAGCATGACGACGGGCACTCGGCGCACGGAATTTTGTACACTACGCCGGGAGTTTTGTCCTTTGTCGCCCGGTCTTTAGGGCGTGGAAGGAGGCGGCCTATAGTGCACGAAGGCATATCTACGACGTGTACCCCTTGTTTCTTGAATACTCGGGCCAACTCCTCGCCGGTTCCTTGGACGTACGGCACCTGCACGCATTTGGGAGGTGCCTTGTTATGAGTATTCTCAAATTTCTAGCTTTTTTTGCACCCCGTGCCGCTATCGGTCAAATGTTAACCTCCAAGTCTACAAACCCTCGTGTTAGCTTCGCCACCGCCTTACCCTCCCTAAAGCCCGTGCGACAAAGAGCAGGACACTCGGTCCCGCATACAATATTCCGTGCCCCTCCTCATACGTTGGCGAGACTAAAAATATACCGAAACGAATCCGGCAGCACATGAATGACATCAGGAAACAAAGCAAAGAGCGCACTGCCGTCGCCGAACACTGTGAGACATCCGACACACAAAATAGACTTCATGGCTACGGCCATCCTTCAAAGTGACACCAACTAAAGCAAAATACTGCTACTTTAGTTGTGGCACATTCAGAGAACAGTGCAAAAACGAAATCGTT
Source organism: Haemaphysalis longicornis (assembly GCF_048455015.1). Lineage (NCBI taxonomy): Eukaryota > Metazoa > Arthropoda > Arachnida > Ixodida > Ixodidae > Haemaphysalis > Haemaphysalis longicornis. Next base: position 10,449,180 of record NW_027526257.1, on the reverse strand, counting down.
CCCTCGGCACTCTCCCCACTGCGTATATACACCATTTTCCTTTGTAGAGGTGGGCGCCGCCATTTGCCTTTTCTGAGAGCGCCGTCTATGAAGCGAACACCTAAACCGCTATGCTGGGCTGTTAAAGGGGTCCTGAAATACCTTCCGCCGATGCATGGATGTATAAGTAACCAGATAAAGCAAAGTATTAGCAATCTCCTCCCGCAAAAATTTTGTTAAAGCGATGAATATTAGCTGAGAAATTGTAAATCCAAAACAGCGCATTATCGTCGCCCCGCGTTTCCTCCTCTTTTGTACTTACTCTTCGCTGTTGACGGCGCGCGAGCACTCCCTCCCATGAAGCTGCGCTCCTCAGCGGTGACGTACTTCCGCTATTACGCTCCTTAGACTGCCGTCTGCTACGGGCAAGCTTTGTTGAAACCATGAATCGCTCACTCCGCTCAAGGCTGGAAAAGCGAACGAAAAATCTGGCTGCATGTGTGTGGTGTCCTGGCCTTGCTTTTTCGCGGTGTACGTTGCTGCACTTTCTATCGGTGGCGAACTCGCAGCCGCACGGGCAGGATCGTGCACTCGTTCCCTATGATGCACCGCGCACTGTTTATCCAAAATCGCCGTATCAGCGCCGTACCCTTTGGTGCCAGGTCTCTTTTTGCGGCGGTGGTAATTCCTGCCGGCGGCATGTGAAAAATACATTTTAAACCTATACAGAACCCGTAAACAAAACGCTTTAATCATGGGACCAGTTCAGCTTGGGGCGACGCGTGGTGGAGAGGGGCAACGTTGGCAAAAGATGCTCCGCCGCGGCTCGGAGCTTTCTAGCGCTGGCGCAGGCACCATTTCCTTGACAGTCTCAAAAATCGGTTGCCTTGGTAACAAGGCATAAACCGCTCTCGAAGTCAGTTACGGTTGCGTGATCCCGGTTCAGCTCGGGGCCACACCTCGCGACATGTGGGCACTGCAGGCGTACCACTCACTCCCATTGGGAAATGCGAGATGCGTTTGACATTACAGGAGGCGATGATGTGTGTGTTGTGGACACCTTTGTTTCGCGATGAAATGTGACGTTTTCCTTCTGCGGGTGGATAGTGCTTCCCGTGGTCTGGATTATCTTTCTCGCGGGACGTACGACTCAAACTCGCATGGGGTATGTGCAGTGTGAGTGGCTAAAGCCATAGCGGCTTGTGCGCCAGAGTTAAATGACTTGCTGTTCGTCCCCGCAAACCGCGCGCGGGGATAGTGCCGAATTTACGACGGGCAGGAGGAGGCAACCGATCGTATGTCAATCGCGTTTAAGACTTGCAACGCATGTTGTGACGTTGTGTTCGCTTGATACGCATCTCTGGATTGTTTTTAAGTTGGATAAAATGTATGCGTTAAACCCGGGCATTCGGCTCAGGGCGTTCTCTGCGATTGCACGAAAGAAGTGCCACGGGGCTTCAACGCTTTCTTTATGGAACGTACTCAGGTAAGAGAATATCTATGTCGTGTTATGGCCGTGTTGCATTCAATACAAACGGTTAAGCGTTTGTTTAAACTTGTTTCGTTTGTCGCAAAATGTCCAAGAACTCTGCAGGCAGATCAGCCGGCGAGCCGACGCTCAGCAGACGACTCATCTCTTTGCCGGAAGTGCGTGAAAAAGCCACCCAATAGCAGGATGTCCAGCTCATGACGAACATCTGGGAATCAATGACGTAGACATGTGAAGATGGCGGCGTCCAAAAAACACGAAGAGAAGGGTTAGAACAAGCGACAAACTTTTTAACAAAAGTGTGAGCTTTCCGCTGCGCGTGGACGACCCAATCTAACAATTGCGCTAGTTTATTTAGTGTGCTCAAAACGCCTTTCAGGGCCCCTTTAAGTGATCCGTCCTCCCCGCGCGTCTGTTCGCTGTCCGGGCGTTATGCTGTGAACCACTGTGGTTTGGCGTTAACTCAGCGGTTCCAGTGTGTGTCATTGTCGGTGCTATGTTATGTTGAGTGTCTTATGTGTGTCTGCCTTGTTTGTGCGTTATTTTGTTTTAGTCACCTGCGGACAGATTTAAGTCCCAATTCGCTGCTATAGTGGAAGATGCCAACCCAGGAGATGTTGCGAGCAGCAGTAGCAGTGGTGGTGGTCGCCGGAGTGGAACTCTGCAGTTAGGCGATGAAAACGCTACAAGTATGCCGCCTACTGACATCACAATCGATATCAGGAGTAAATACGTATTTACAATGCCCCCATGCTGAATATGTTCACTGATTAGTCATGTCTATGGAAGCGCGGACGCCTAATGTGGAGCATGCACATCGTCTGGGACTCGCTGACTCGCGCTCGCGATGAACTTTGGAGGAGGCGATTACTGCGCTGTTAACACTACAATATATGATCTTTCTGAACTAGACTTACGGCTACTGACCAGTGTGAATTGACAGGGCGGAAAAAGAACAGGACCGCACTACCAATCGAACTACTAGTCGAAGGTTGTGCCCGTAATTGGCCTAACTCTACGCAGCGTATGCGCCCTGTCGCGCGGAGCCTAACTTTGCGGAACCACAGCTTGCACCATGAATGCTTTACGCGATCAGGAGTGGCTGTTTTGAACCAGACAGTAGCGGCATCTATGAAGCAAACGCTGAAACCGCCATGCTTGGCTGTTAAGTGCTCCGTCGTCCCGCGCGTGTGTTCGCTTTCCGTGCGCTACCCTGGGAGCCATAGCGGTTCGGCATTAGGTGAGTGGTGTCAGTGCGTATGAGTGTGTGTGTGTTGTTTTGTTTTCGTGAGCTGCGGACGGTTTCAAGTCCCAATTCGCTGCTAGAGGGCAAGATGCCAACCCCGGCTGTTGCGAGCAGCAGTAGCAGTGGTGGGGACCGCGCGGGAGGATGTCCACAGTTGGGCGATGCAAACGCTACTGATATGCCGCTACTGGTATGCTGGTGGTTCAGTAATGCAATATTTATGACAAATGTCAACAGTAAAACACCTATTGAATATTCCTACATTTTGTGTCAAACCGCTGAAGTTCGCGCTTCATGTATTGGCGGGACGTCTCATTGGGGAACACCCCGCAGTTAGCTGTTACAACGCACAAAGCCCTCACTGGTGCAGGTGCCCCTTATAGGAACCCCACCACCCCCACCGCCTCCTTCCTACCTCGTAAAATATTAGTCTACGCCACTGAAAGAGATCTGCAGCTTGACGAACATGTGTTTGACCAGGCTGGGCGCATTGTAAGGCACAGATGTACGACTACGTAACTCTTAGCCGTGTATGTGCAGGCACACATAGGCCTAACAGTACTGATTGTCCATGGATTTTATTAACACTAACGAAGAGGAGAGAAAGAACAAGCAAAGCAAAAGGGGCGGTGGTGAAATTCGAAAGACACGTTTGACCACTAAGCACTGGTTTTCAATTCACTGTGTCATAAGGAATAAATTGATTGCCTCGTAAATTTTACTGTTGCCTCATAAACGTTCCGGTGAAAGAAATACGTAAATATTTTAAATTGTAATGGGAATATTTTATTTTTCAAATATTTATTAGGTTAGCGTGGAAGAGGTTTATTGCATGAAAAGTAAGAACAAGGGAACTGCACAAGTACCAATTAGACGAGTAGCTTTTCACATTCTACGCTTAATCTCCCCTTTACATGGCGGGGCGAATTTGAGTACGTTTTAGCCTGACGTGTGTATTGCCACCCCATGACATCCACGAAAACGTTAGTAGTGGCTTAGCTCTGCTATGCCAGGATACACGTAGCGTGTGCTAATGTTGAGCAATCCAGTTCAATCCAGTTCAGTCCAGTCTAGTCCAGTCCAATTTAGTCTAATCTAGTCCTGCCTACTCACTGCTCCTCACGCATGCTCCGCATGGTTCTTCACGAGCCACGCAAAACAGCTATCAATTGGCTCCGGTGCAGCGTCGGACTTGGCTACTGCGCAATTGAGGCGCGCACCTGGGCACGCGCCGGCGCCAGTGCGTCTGCCGCGGCTTTGATGCAACTCAATCCAACACAATCCACTTTAATCCAATACAATCCACATAGAATCGAATCCAATCCAAGCCAAGCCAATCCAATTCAATGTTCCTCGCGCTCTCGCACAACCGCCCTTCACGGCACACGCGAAACTGCTCAACCTCGGCCAGTGTAGCTTACGCTACAAAACTTTGGCTGTATGACAGGTCCCTAAACGATGGCGCCCGAGCTGTGCAAACAAGGCGGCGTGGTCCGGCGTCGCGTTTGCGAGCAGCGTTTCACTTTCAGCTCCATTACCATTTCCTTGCCACGAGCTTGAACGTACGCTGTTTTTGACGTAGATGGGCGCATTCAAAGGCACAGAGTAATGGCTACGTACCACTAGTCACAGGCAAGACATTTGCTTGACACTATCCGAGGCGGCACAGAGAGTGTGCCCGAAGACCGGCCCGTCTATGGCCGCTTTCTGGCATGTCCGGCCAGCATCCAGGTTCTGGCAGCCACTGATCATGCGTTGAACGGCCAACATTCGGCAACCAGCGCTTCGGTATTTTTCCGTCCGCCCGTGTCCAGACGCACAACGGCAGCTAACCGGCTGCCAGATATTCAGTTCTCTTACGGCTGCCGATGTTGAGAAAGAGAACGGCCGAAGTACGGCCTTATGGCATCCGTTTTTTCTTCGGGAAGCGGTAATCGGCCGAAGCACGGCAAGCGACCGGCCACAGAATATGCGTATTCTTGCGGCAGTTGGTGTTCGAAAGGAGACCGGCCGGAGCGCGGCTGCCTTGCATTCGTTGTTTCAACAGTGAACCGCGCGTCCGGCGGTAGAATATCCGGCAACCAGTGTTATGAAGGATACCACCCGACGTGCGGCCCCAGAATATACATTTTTCATTCGGTTAGCTGTCCTCGGCCGAATTACGGCAAGCGAATGGCCACAGAATATTTGGCAACCGGTGTTCAAGAGGAGACCGGCCCATGAAAGGTATCTGGTTATACGTCATTAATTTTCGGCAAACGCCATACAGCCGAACAACGGCACGCGCCTGGGCGCCGAGAATTCATGCACAGACAAAGGAGACCGACCGGTATTTTCCTGGGGGGAGAAAAAGCCATTAGTCAGCCGAACGACGGGGACGCGTTTTTCATCCGCTCCGTGTTTCGACGTTTTAAATGAACGAAAATCGTTTGTCAAACAGTAATGAGTGTTCTCGGTGAACGGGCAAGGTGCAAGGGCTCACTAGACATTAGCAGGGAACCTTTTAGGCCATCGAAATGTCATTTATTGCCACAAAAAGACTGTGCCACACCGACGGGTGAGCTAAGCCTCGCCAGTCATCGCCGCTACCACGCCTCTGCCGCCGGCTTCGTCGACGCATCAGCTCGAGGCTATTCGCCCCCTCAAGAAATGGAGAGCATTGGAGACATCGGCCCGGCAGAGATGTCCGATCCGAGATGGAGATGGTTCACCAAAATAACTGGCCTTCAAGGGCGCCGAGCAAGCGGCCACCACGCAGGAGCTAAACCACCACCATGTCAAGGACTCCCCACCAAAGAAAGGCAAGTGCGAGCAAAAGCGCAAGTTATTCTGCTTACAATTAAACTGCGACAAGAAATATTGCACTATGTTGTTCGTGATAAACGTAGAAGAGACTTGCTCGTGCATTGGTAGGATCAACTTCATGCCCTGCACTATGTTACTTGATGGGATTTTATGACTGCCTATTTAGAAAAAAAAATTACTTTAAATTTGCGATAACAACAGAGCCTTGTCACTGACGAAGCCTAGCTGTTAATTTAGTTCCGATGTTTGAAGGTGAGCTCAGCTACTCTTGGGATATGACTGATTTGATTAAACATAATCGCCAGCATCCTAGGAAAGATGGATTTTGTCAGGATTTTCATGTTCAACGCAGATTGTTGAGTCACGGCCGCTCGATGGAAACTAGTTTCATCGAGCGGCCGTGGTTGAGTTCACGCACTATTTGGCTCTTGCAATAGATAAGCTTAAAGTGGTTGACTGTATATTCTTGGACTGCAAAAAACAAATGATGGTGTCACAAACTCGAGCGTACGACGTCTAAAAGTACCTTATAAATTTTTCATTTCATTTGTACAGCGCCTAATTCTTCTTGCAGTCGTTCGATTCATTCAGTTCGGTTCCATTCGCCCCGAGACAATATGGAGCTTTCTCGAACGAAGAGACGGTAACACGATCACTCGCCGGCGAGCAAAAATAAAACCTTCGCCGCTCCGGTTTCGTCGAAGCTTCCAGTACTTTCGAGGAGGTGCGCGTGGCCTTGCCAGTGATAAAGAGCGTCGATGATTCTAGACGGGAGAAGAGTGAAGTTATTCGCTGACGGCGGCGGGCGCGTTGTGTGTTGTGCTCTCCATCTCCGCGCCGGCACGGTTATAAAAAGAGAAGCCACGCCTAAGCAAACCAGCTACGTTTGGCAGTCGTGATGTGACAACGGCACCTGTAAGTTTGTGCATCACACCATCGGCGACCCGCACCCTGGAGGACTCCAACGTACTCCCGGGCCTCGAATCAACGTGATCGTCCCGGACGGCCTGGCCTACAACGAAGCCGCGCTTCCCAGGTAGCCGAATCGCCTCCGACAGCGGTGCATCGTCCGGCCCGGTCGGTGAATATGCTGGGACTCTGTCTCTCATAAGCATCGAACTCTTCATTTTCTTTTTTTTGTTAACTGCTACGCTTCGTAATATTCATTTGTTAGCGCTCCTGTTTGTATCATTTTGTCTAATTGGACTGTTTCTTGTATTTGAATTCCGTCTAAGTTGTATGTCATTATATCTAATTTGTCTGTCATTATCGATCCGTTACCTCGGGCTTGTGTTTGTAACTTGCCTGTCTAAATATAAGTCTTTGTGCTGTTTTTCGTTCAGGTTCTTGCTCATTCTTGCCGCTCTGGTCGGCGAAAGCCGCACATCAGACGGCCACCCCCTTTGTCACCTGTGCCCTGTGGATTCGGTGGGGTTTGTTGGCTCTCTGTAGTCGACTCCCCATATCTTCCGACAGTGCACCCTAATTTAAGGAACTGGGTGACAGATGGTGTTCCATATCACCTTCTGCGTAGTACATTTCATCCTATGAACTGAATGAATCGGTTTTTGCATTGTTATTACTATTGGCCTTATAGCTTTGTTCAAAAGTACTGTGTAATTTACCGGACTATATCAAATGAACGTGATTCCGTATACCTGCAGCTTTATTTGAATTTAATAATATCCTGGTGTGCTGATTCAGAAACGTTTTTGGGTGTTAAACAGTGTGTTAGCGGCACCTTTACAAGAAAACCTTCATTCCAATTGAAGAAGTATATCGTAAATTATGCTGCTCTGACAACAGCCGAGGAATATAAATACCTAGGAGTTTATTGAGGGAGTGGTTAGAGGTTAAAGAGGCAGGTTCACACCATAAAAGTTACGGCTGCATATGTTTTTGGCTTTCTGAAACGAAATTTCAGTGAACCTCCATCTAACTGAAAAGAACAACTGTATTTCACTCATGTGCGCTCAATCTTGGAGTACGCATGTGTTTTTGTGGATCCCTACACCAAAGAGCTGGTTGATACGCTCGAAAACATACAGAATATGTCAGTGCGATTCGTATTAGGTAATTGGCACGCTCAACTTAGCATGAGAGAAAGTAAAAGTAAACTGAAATGGCAGGACGTGGAAGATCACAGACGAAACCACAGGTTGAACTTTTTTCGTAATATCGATCATTCGAAAACTGGAGTAGAAGGGGATGCGTATGTCCAAGCGCCATTCTACATATCGCAAAGTGGGACCGCTAGCTTAAGGCAAATTATTAACTTTCCTGTAAAGGTGACGCCTTGCGCGATTCATTTTATTTTACATCAATACTGCAGTGTAATTATCTTCCACGTATGATTGCATTAACTGTTTATATTGACGATTTTCAGCGCGCTTTGTAGAATTATTTTGTTATTTTGTCTCATATTTAATGCTTAGTGTTAGGTATCTCCCTTCTGTAATGCATGCAAAGGCAAGCAGGCATCAAATAAATAAATAAATAAAAAATAAAACAATGAATAAATAAATGAATAAAAATAAGTGAATAAATACATAAATAAATAATGCATGCAAAGGCAAGCAGGCATCAAATAAATAAATAAATAAATAAATAAAACAATGAATAAATAAATGAATAAAAATAAGTAAATAAATAAATAAATAAATAAATAAGGCAGCGTCTCCTGCCACGCGCGTGGCACCAGCCACGCCCCCCTGGCAACAGCTGCTGCCACGCATGACGTCATAATGTCGTCATAACTATAATAATTGTCATTATTTTTGTAGTGTAGTCCTAAATACACATTTTTTTTTTATTTGCAGTACAAAATAAGGCACCATTGAACTGCTAAAACTTTTCTAAACAAACAATTTTTGTTCTTGCGGGAGCAGCCGGCGATGCTGCTGCTGCTGCCAGCTGCCGTATCGCGTACATGGAGTCACGTATCCGAAAGCGTGACGAAGCTCCGATTTTCTCGGGCCGACAACGTAGATAAACCGGAGTTCATATTGTTAGAAGCACTATCTGAAAACGTGAGAAAGTTGCTTGTGATTATGTATTGCGTGGGGACCCAGCCAGCCTTTCCAGACCGCAGCAAAATAGTCGCTCTCGAGTAATGTTGACCTGTGACCGCTTGGTTATGCTTGGTGTACGCCGATGGTACCTGCGTACAGTTTTAGCGTACGTAAGACGACATTGCACAGCCGACTGGCCCCGTTCGAACAAGCTACGTTATACGCAAGAAAAGACACCGTCCGAGCGTATTCTGTTAACCTTCCGACGCATGTCGGCGCGGCGGCATCTGCTATCAACAGTTTGCACCACGGCAAGTCCAGAATGCTTAAATGGGCGACCAGAAATCGCGGTGTGTGTTCTCGAAATGAAGACAACTTAGCAGCGCCAAAAGATAATCAGAATGTACAGTGCCGAGGATGAAGGGTAGTGGCGGCAACCGTTTTTTACTAGGCACATGTGCGCATTACAATTACAGACAATTGCGCCAAGAATAGGAAAGGTAATCTTTGGTGTCCCCACACATGTACCACGTACGTACCACTACAGTACATCTCCTCTTCTGAAAAATTAGCAAGGAAAACTTCCGAAAATCGGGAAGTTCTTATTTTCTAGTGGGCGAAATTGTAGCTTAAAATTTGCTTTACACCCACGATACGTTTTATGAGCAGAAAAGTCTTGTGAGCATGCGCCATGAGGATCATAATTGCGTGATACTCAGCGCTTAAAAAGACTGCCTAGTAGAAACCAAAGATTTCGTTGTAGAATACATGATTCTACGACAGTTTAGGACCTGCGACCTTCAAAAGGTAGACTAGCTAGACGCCTCATCTCATAGCCACTTCACTGGTATAACTTTCACGTCTCAGTGTACCATGGTGTACACTATGTTGGCCAGACTTGACTGAGTCCCTCATGCAAAGGAAGTTAATTCAGGACACACACCCAGACAATAGGGTCAGAGAAGAGGCTGTACAGACGGTAACAGAAAGGGTGTACGCTTGGCCGGCCATCATGTCTAATACACCTACATGCACTCCAGCATATGAAAACCTATGGGTTCTGCACAGGCTCAATAAGCAACGTCAAAGAGAATCTTAAGATGTGACTGGAACGTGAAAGCATCTACGGATTGTTTGTGTAAACAGGTATAAGCAGCGAGCATGCTGCAAATGTAATTGATAGGCAAACGTCAAGGCTGTCATGGGACGAATTTAACAAAAAGAAATGGTGAAAAAGATCCCTATTTCAAACTACATTGATGTTATATGTGCATGCACTATAAACACAGTCATCAGTATGTTAACTGTACGTAAACACTCAAGTGATATGATCAAACGGAACTAGAGACCCCACTACAATCGCCCAGTTATGTGTCTTTGCAGTGGAATAGGTCGGTATCTGTTAGTCGCACAAACAAGATTCTCTGATGGCATGGAGAAATAGATGGAAAGTGGCTATGGAGCTCAAGCTGCTTTACACATTTTATGGAATACCAGTTATTTGTTTGAAGTTTGCAATAAAATTGATGTCATTTGTTAGTCTTTTTAATTAATGAACGAAACTTTTCGTCGCCACAAAACAGTGGTCGATAAACAAATGCTCACTTTCTTTGGTGGCTTGTAATGATTCACTAGAATTTCACATGGCCAACCCAAGGAATCCATGTCTCGTACACTGCAGGGTAGTGGTAGTCTCCAAAAACATTTGACAGGACGACTGGAAACTAGTGCGGCCCACACGCTCCATAGGTGGAAACCAGTAGCCCACCCACAGTGCCATAAAACAGCTAATGAATGGAGTGAGTCTCTGCTAAATATTAAGCAGGTTCAAAGGGTAGGTTCGCATTGATAGATTTTATGCCATCGTTCACTGTGCGTAGATTAACTATTTCATGGGCACAATAGTCATTTTTGTTATTTCGGACAGTTCTTGAAGGGTTGCCTAAATGTTCTTTAACAAAACAAAAAGTGAAAGCTCTCAGTTAGGGATTTGAAAAACATTGTTCAGCCTCTCCAGCAATTGTCCCAGCTTGAAGGAACTCGGCTGATAGTTGGTGCCGACTGTCGTCCTCGCTTGATAGCTCCCTGACCAAGCCCATGAATGCAGTGACTAAGAAAGATGGTGACCAAAGTGAGAAGAGAAGGTGGATCCCGTACAACAGCCCTTGATCATCTAAACACCAGAAAAAAGCGCCGATGACTCACAGGCCACGACTAGGGCGTTAAAATACCTTTTTACATACATTTACAGGGCATTTACAACCTTTTTTTTAAAAAAATCTTATGATTACACACAGTCCCTCCATAGAAAGGGTTTGTTTCAGACAAGGTCGTTGAAATTTGTTATTAGTAACAACATAAACTCATCATTGGTCCGTTTCATTCAGCACACTTACGGGCTTCATTTTAAAAACCCTGCTGTTTCTATTTCACGTATAAATGAACTGCTTATGCAATATTCTCTTATTGACCTATGTTCGAAGTAAACTGTGTTATACTGTGAAATGTGATGTGCCGAGTGCATGCAGGTGTAACATTCTTCAATGGGACATGCAGAACATGAAGCTCAGTGCTGATAAACTTAAATCAGGGAAAATAAAGCTTCCCATGTTGCTTCTTTATTTTTGTAACTATTCTCTCTACCAAATACCTTGGTGGTAACTCAACTAAGCTCACCTTTACCCTAGGGCTTTATAAATATTTTGCTCTGCAATTATACATTCTCAGCTGGAGCATGCCTGCTGAATTCAGGCCCCAACCACGCTTTGCTATTTCACATTTGCAGCTGTATGAAATGTTGTTCTTTAGGTTTTGCCAATGATTTCCAACAAGCCACTTAACTAGTGTCAAAACCATTTTATACCTTTATTTGCTATTTATAACAAACAGTATTATATTATTTTTCATAACACATTTTGTTGTAACCTCATTCAATCATTTTGTTACCCCACCAGCCTGGTTCATAAATCTTTGCGTGAACATGCTTGTCTTGCAGCTAATCTTCAGTAACAGATACCACACATTTTGGCTTTCCAGCGTAGCTTTGGTGTCCGCAAAAAGGAATCTTTTTCTTGGTTCGTCTGCAGCGCTTCGTAGAAAAAGATCACTTGCTGGTTTGGCTTTCCCGCAGGACTCTAGTGTAGTGCAAGAGAGTATCGCTTGCTTATTCCTTTTTTGTTGAGGTTTTAATGCTGTGCATCTTCCAGAAGAACCCTGGCATTTTGTTTAGAAACGGAGCTTCACACCACAAACAGTACACAGAAAGTAGAGCTACTCACTTTTTGCATAGACACGGAAGTTTGGCAGATCACTTGTCATTGACAAGCAAGTGTTTGATTTCTGGCTTAAGGTGCAACGCTGGGATAGTTTACTAGTTGGGGGGGAAAAACGCAGCGCTGATTAACGGTACTGAAGTACTAGGAAAGGTGCCGTGATCAACATGGTTTCCATGTGTTGGCAGTTTTTGGTCCAGTGTTTTTCATGAATATTAGCCAGGGGGCCTTAACATGGCCTGCTTTTGTGTAACAAAAATGTCAACAGTGAAGCACTTATCAATGCTCACATGCTGCTCATTGATACCAGAGCAAAAGTACGTTCAGCAGTCATTTTATTGTTAAAGCCACCCATGATCCATACACCTTCCAGCTGTACTGCAACTTTCACAACCACCAACAGGCATTCACATCCACGCACGTGGCCTTGGCTCCAGTTCTTGCACAAGGTATTAAGAAGTACTCTCGGGAGTGGGCAATGCCACGCTCGACACCAACTATTACCCCGAAGTTGTACTGGATGAACTATTTTTTAAGCCTCTTGGCTTAAAGGATTGTATAAGTGCCCGTTTTGTGGAAGAAAAAGAAAGAGCTAATGGGCACACAACACACAACCCGTGAATGTGTTTTCTAGCAGCTGGCTTCTGACGAGACTTGCATCATTGTGAACGAAATGTGGGACATTTTATGATGCCCCTTACCACTAAGTAAATTCACTTGAGCAATTTTCCAAAACAGTTCACACAGTGCGGAGTTAAAAAGCAATAGAATGTGAAACGTCCCCTCACAATTGGAAACTCTTCCTGTTCACTACCCCAAAGGCTTTGACAGTAGACGCTTAAGCACGCTTCACCCGTTGCGAATACAAGCATTAGTGTCAAGTTGAACTCCTTGGGATGGGCATATAGATGTTACAGCCACTTGGAATTTGTGCATAGACTGCAAGCCTCCGAGATAAGCTCTCATCATCATTAGCCCATCCTGCTGAGAGTGAATGAAAGTATTGTGGCTGGTTATGTTCAATTCCAACCAAGCCAAACACAAGAGTAAAGAAGGAACGAGGCTATCAAAATACATACTCAAAGAAGATGCAGGAGGAAGTTCTGTTGCCTAACCAGGTTAGAGGAGGCGAAAGGTACTGGAGCGAAGGAAAGGGATTATGGGAAATAAAAGCCAAGCAATAATTTTAAGCCTTGCCTATCATTTCATTAAGATTTCCTAAGTTGAAAGCACAATGGTACTCTAAGCAACAAATCTGAGCATAGATGAACAATAACTGAATTGTCACTTGTTAACCTTATGCACACCAGACTTTTAAAGGACTAGTAGCAGAAGTTCCAAACTTGGCTCTCACGGCGATCTTATCGGCTGCACTTCTCCCATGCTTGCACAGTTGGAGCTTGAGCCTCCTTGCACAAGAAGCCAGCCAATCAGCGAATGGTTTCAGTGGTATCTTGAGTAGATATATCTTTGGACGGGCAGTTGGGCTCCACCCACGGAAGTGAAACTGCGCTCCCTGGACGGATACTGCAACGCCACTTGCACAGATCGTTTCTGCGGAATAGTCAGGATACATTTCTCGGCGACAGTACTACTGCGCCGGGGGAAAAATCGCAGAAGCTACATGCGAGATCGGATTGCGTTCGATGATGCCGTGCGCTACCTGACGACAGTCGATTTGTGCACACGCTGACACTACGTCGCTCGCCACGGCGCGACGCGATGGAAAATACTGATCCCTACGTTTTATAATTGAGCCACCACTCCAGAATCAGAACACAAGGCTTGGCATGGAAGAAGCGAGGCACGAGTAGACAACAAATGCAGGCGCGTAAAGCCGATAGCACGCGAACTGCAAAACAACGTGAAGCTTACAAAATATTAAACGACAACAGTACAGTTCTAGAAGCATGTAAAAAGCGGTGCGAAGCAGCGTGCAGAAAACAATGCGTTAGGCTTACCAAGACGTGCAACAGCAAGTTCACAAAAAATACCCCATCTAAACAATTACAAGCACACATCCCAACAAGAAAAAAGCACCGCGAGGCAGCCGCTGTACAGGGAGATAAGGACGTAACGATGCGTCAGGCCTGCCATTCGAACCACGGGCGGAGAACATCGGGACACAAGACGCGAACACCCGGCTGCCGTCGTCGTCAACACAAAAAAGTTGCATGGTCAAATGACGTGTATATGACGTTTGTTTTGTGACGTCACAGGAAGTCACGTGATTACTTTAGCTTGACGTCACTTCTGCGTGGCAGCAGCTGTGGCCAAGGGGGCGCAGCTCGTGCCACGCGCGTGGCAGGAGACTTAACCAATAAATAAATAAAAATAAAAAAATAAATAAATAAACTTTCAGAGGCGCAAGTCCGCCTCCGATAGGTTGAGAACCCTACGCATTCAACCTTGACCAATAAAATATTTATTGCCCTATTTGTTACAGTATGCAAGGTTACCTATATGAATGCTACCATTGTTATGTTATTGGTTTGAAACAAGTTACGTAACTCTAATTTTACGCCTTTCCTTGAGTGAACACAGAGGGATACAACTGCAGCCGCCTAAAGCAGGGCGTCATTCGCAACGCGTCTAGAATTTTTGGAACGTAGTATGATATTAGAAGAAAATTAAGTTATTTTGTACTATTAAGTGGTCTGGACGTAACTCATGAAAACAACATTAAAATAGATTGAAAATGAAAGGACCTGTTCGCTCCTTCTTAGGATCAGCCCTGCGCAAGATCATCAGAAAAGTTGATCGAGTAGAAAATGTCTTTGCAAAAAAAATGGGCAAAAAATGGACATACTTTTTTGTGAAGGAGTTATATTGAATGCTCCTGAGTGTTTTGTTGAGAACCAAAACGCTTCGTAAAGGCATTCACACCGATTTTATATACATCAAAATTGGTCAAGCAACTGTTATAAAATAGTTAATGTATTCATAGCATGAAAGTGTTCCGGAATATTGCCCTAAAAGAAATTGGCTAAAAGCGGCGCAATTTATCTCTCTGAAATTCAACCCACTAAAGTATGCGCCCTCCACCCCCCCCCCTCCACCTCCTCTTTCCCCGTTTATTACAGGTAAGCCGCCCCACTGAGGATATCAGGAACTGGACAATACATCTATTCACGCTCTACAAAGAACTGAATATTTTCTGTGGCCGGCAGTAAAAGAGGCACAGCAATTAAAGGAACGACAATTTGTGAGCACTGCTTAATAAACGAATTTTGCTGTCAACTGAAGCTGCTAATTAAGCAAGACTGCGCTGAAAGCTTAACGGCTGCTGGTTGCGCGCGAGCTCACTTTGATGTGGCTGCATTGGACCCAAAATGCTGGCTTTGTGCTGCTTCTGCACTGCGCGAATGAGTCATCTGCTTGCGCGACATGCAGTGACCGGCCTCAGTACAGTTAACGTACTGTGGCTGAACTCCAATGCCCGTAGCACGGCCGTATTTCCGGCAGCTTAAGTCCGGCTGGAGTCCGACGACCGTATCTCGGCTGTCCTCCGGCGGCCGTACTTCGGCCGTACACGGGTGGCTTTGGAATGGCCGGATCCCTACGGCTGGAATCTGGCCGTATGGCCGTAAGCCGGTCGACTGCCCGACGGACACTGGCCGTGTGACAGCCATGGGAGTACGGCCGTATACGGCCAAAAGGCCCACATTTGGACATGGGCCGAACATGGCTGCCGGAAAACGGCCGGACAGAAAATCACCGGCCAAAGTACACCGGCCTGTTTTAGGCCGAACAGTCCTGTGCTGCCTGGGAATGTTGCACTATGTTGTTGGTGATAAACGTAGAAGAGACTCGCTCGTGCATTGGTAGAATCAACTTCATGCCATGCACTATGTTACTTCATGGGATTTTACGACTGCCTATTTAGAAAAAAAAATTATTTTAAATTTGCGATAGCAACAGAGCCTTGTCACTGACGAAGCCTAGATGTTAATTTAGTTCCGATGTTTGAAGGCGAGCTTAGCTACTCTTGGGATATGACTCATTTGTTTAAACATAATCGCCAGTGTCACAAACTCGAGCGTACGACGTCTAAAAGTACTTTATAAATTTTTCATTTTTATTGTACAGCGCCTAATTCTTCTTACAGTCGTCCGATTCATTCAGTTCGGTTGTATTCGCCCGAGACAAGGCTCGAACTTTCGCGAACGAAGGGGTGGTAACACAATCACTTGCCGGCTCACCGGCAAGAAAATACCAAAATAAAAAGCTCCGCCGCTCTACTTACACCGAAGCTTCGAGCACTCTCGAGGAGGCACGGGTGGCCTTGCCAGTGCTAAAGAGCGTCGATGATTCTAGAAAGGAGAAGAGTGAAGTTATTCGCTGACGGCTGCGGGCGCGTTGTGTGTTGTGCTCTCCCTCTCCGCGCCGGCACGGTTATAAAAAGAGTAGCCGTGCCTAAGCAAACCAGCTACGTTTGGACGTCGTGGTTGACAACGGCACCTGTCAGTTTGTGCATCACACCATCGGCGACCCGCACCCTGGAGGACTCCAATATACTCCCGGGCCTCGAATCAACGTGATCGTCCCGGACGGCCTGGCCTACAACGAAGCCGCGCTTCCCAGGTAGCCGAATCGCCTCCGACAGCGGTGCATCGTCCGGCCCGGTCGGTGAATATGCTGGGACTCTGTCTCTCATAAGCATCGAACTGTTCGTTTTCTTTTTTTGTTAACTGTTACGCTTCGTAACATTCATTTGTTAGCGCTCCTGTTTGTATCATTTTGTCTAATTGGACTGTTTCTTGTATTTGAATTCCATCTAAGTTGTCTGTCATTATATCTAAGTTGTCTGTCATTATCGATCCGTTACCTCGGGCTTGTGTTTGTAACTTGCCTGTCTAAATATAAGTCTTTGTGCTGTTTTTAGTTCAGGGCTCTTGCTCATTCTTGCCGCTCTGGTCGGCGAAAGCCGCACATCAGACGGCCACCCCCTTTGTCACCTGTGCCCTGTGGATTCGGTGGGGTTTGTTGGCTCTCTGGAGTCGACTCCACATATCTTCCGACAGTGCACCCTAATTTAAGGAACCGGGTGACAGATGGTGTTCCATATCACCTTCTGCGTAGTACGTTTCATCCTATGAACTGAATGAATCGGTTTTTGCATTGTTATTACTATTGGCCCTAAAGTTTTGTTCAAAAGTACTGTGTTGTTTACCGGACTATAGCGAATGAACGTGATTCTGTATACCTGCAGCTTTATTCGAATTTAATAATATCCTGGTGTGCTGATTCAGAAAAGTTTTTGGGTGTTAAACAGTGTGTTAACGGCACCTTTACAAGAAAACCTTCATTCCAATTGAATAAGTATATCGTAAATTATGCTGCTCTGACAACGGCCGAGGAATATAAATACCTAGGAGTTTATTTAGGGATTAGTTGAGGTTAAATAGGCAGGTTCACACCATAAAATTTACGGCTGCATATGTTTTTGGCTTTCTGAAACGAAATTTCAGTGAACCTCTATCTAACTGAAAAGAACAACCGTATTTCACTCATGTGCGCTCAGTCTTGGAGTACGCATGTGTTTTCGTGGATCCCTACACCAAAGAGCTGGTTGATACGCCCGAAAACATACAGAATATGTCAGTGCGATTCGTATTAGGTAATTGGCATGCTCAACTTAGCATGAGAGAAAGTAAAAGTAAACTGAAATGGCAGGACGTGGAAGATCACAGACGAAACCACAGGTTGAACTTTTTTCGTAATATCTATCATTCAAAAACTGGAGTAGAAGGGGATAAGTATGTCCAAGCGCCATTCTACATATCGCAAAGTGGGACCGCTAGCTTAAAGCAAATTATTAACTTTCCTGTAAAGGTGACGCCTTGCGCGAGTCCTTGACATGGTGGCGGTTTACCTCCTGCGTGGTGGCCGCTTGCTCGACGCCCTTGAAGGCCAGTTATTTTGGTGAACCATCTCCATCTAGGATCGGACATCTCAGCCGGGTCCATGTCTCCAATGCTCTCCATTTCTTGAGGGGGCAAATAGCCTCGAGCTGATGCGTCGACGAAGCCGGCGGCAGAGGCGTGGTAGCGGCGATGACTGGCGAGGCTTAGCTCACCCGTCGGTGTGGCACAGTCTTCTTGTGGCAATAAATGACAATTCGGTGGCCTAAAAGGTTCCCTACTAACGTCCAGTGAGTCCTTGCACCTTGCCCGTTCACCGAGAACAATCATTACTGTTTGAAAAACAATTTTCGTTCATTTAAAACGTAGAAACATGGAGCGGATGAAAAACGCGTCCCCGTCGTTCGGCTCACTAACGGCTTTTTCTCCCCCCAGGAAAAAACCGGTGGGTCTCCTTTGTCTGTGCATGAATTCTCGGCGCCCAGGCGCGTGCCGCTGTTCGGCTGTATGGCGTTTGCGAAAAAATGGCGTATAACCAGATACCTTACGTAGGCCGGTCTCCTCTTAAACACCGGTTGCCAAATATTCTGTGGCCATTCGCTTGCCGTAATTCGGCCGAGGACAGCTAACCGAAAGAAAAACGTATATTCTGGGGCCGTACGTCGGCCGGTATCCTTCATAACACTGGTTGCCGCATATTCTACCGCCGGACGCGCGGTTCACCGTTGAAGCAACGAATGCACGGCAGCCGCGCTCCGGCCGGTCTCCTTTCGAACATTAACTGCCGCAAGAATACGCATATTCTGTGGCCGGTCGCTTGCCGTGCTTCAGCCGATTACCGCTTCCCGAAGAAAAAACGGATGCCCTAAGGCCGTACTTCGGCCGTTCTCTTTCTCAACATCGGCAGCCGTAAGAGAACTGAATATCTGGCAGCCGGTTAGCTGCCGTTGTGCGTCCGGACACGGGCGGACAGAAAAATACCGAAGCGCTGGCTGCCGAATGTGTGCCGTTCAACGCATGATCAGTGGCTGCCAGAACCTGGATGCTGCCTGGACATGCCAGAAAGCGGCCATAGACGGGCCGGTCTTCGGGCACACTTTCTGTGCCGCCTGGGATGTTCAGTTCTTAATGGCTGTTTTCTTAATAAATGCATCACATGAAATCTTTTGGTGTCCTTGCAATTTTTACTGTTGGCCCAAACCAACTAGAATTAGAGAAGCATGTAATAGATTTAAAATATACTACAATTACAGTCAAACCCGGCTATAACGAACCGGATAGAGCGAATTATGCTATATATCGAACAAAAATATTTCAGTTACGGAAACACATGGGAAACATATTCTTTATAACGAAGTTCACATCGGAGCTATCGAACTCTGTGCGCCTAGAATAGCCGCCAAAATGCATGGTCTCGAAGCGGCGATTGAGATGTGGATTGGCCGCGAGACCATGGAGCAAGAGCCGCGACTAGACATTGCGCCTCGCACGGAGCGACGTGACGCCAGACACTTTCCGTAACTGTTTCCGACGCGCGGGACTCGCGATGGAACCCGCGCCGTCAGCGAGTCCGGACCAAACCAGCAGCATTGGTGAACTGTGGGAAGTGCTCGCCAATGTTCACGATGATGTCGCAAGTGAAAGCCGTCCGACGCTTGTAATGAAGCGCTTTCGGCAGTCAATGTGTTCCGCCAATGCTTCTTGGATTTTGGAGGACGCGGACTCGAACTAGTGCAAACAATGTTTCGTGTAGAGAATGCTATGCTAGTTGAAGCCGCCAAAAGGAAAGTGAAAACAAAAATCACAGTTTTTTTTTGGAAAGTAGGCAATTGGGGCAGAACGTAGCTTTATTACTTGCAACAGATGGATTATTTTGGGTGTGGTAATGGCTACTTTACTGTGTTCGTTTCTGCATGGGGGGAAGGTGGAGTTGGGTAGCGGGTAGGGCTCCCGCTGATTGCGAACTCGTAACCATCAGCTCGTTATAGGCGGGTTCGGCTATATCGAACTATTGGATATATCGAACTAATCGAAGTGCATATTGCAGTTCGCTACAAACGGGTTTGACTGTATTTCCCATTAGCCGTCGTAATACACGCATCTTAAGGATAGCAGGGTTATTTTTACACACACCACACTTGAATAATTCTACGAGATGCGTAAGCGGTGAACAATGAAAACAGTATTCAAGAAGTTTTTTTTGCATTTCAAAGACATAGCATCCTACATATAATAAAATGAACTTAAAACAAAATTTTTATGAAGACAATTTAAATTTGTAAAACAAAAGTGTTAAAATGGCATTAGTCTTATTTTGTAAAGCGAAGTATAATTTGTTTGCTTGTAAAAAATTAAGAGTTTTATTATGTGTTTTAAACATGCTTGTAGAATTATGTAAAAGCTAGGGACAAAGTAGTGGTTACACAGAAATAGGCGACTAGGCGCTCTGCAGTGGCCCACGTGACCCCGACCATCAAACCAATCTGCTTGAGGCTGTGACAAAAAGCTGCGTATTGGCGGTCTTGTGGACGTGTCTTTCCGCACCCCCACTGGTGGCTACCCGATGTAGCTGAACCCGGCACGCAGTGGTCACCATTTGGAGACACGTTCTTTCCTTTCTGGCCCTCGCCAGAGTGATCATTACGCCGGTATTTCTTGTTATACCCGTCGGTTGGAGCCAGTTAATATTTTTAATTGGCAATGTGCTGCTAATAACAAAAATCGAATTTTGTTTCCCAAAATATTGTAACAATTACGAGGACACCCAAGCCATTCCTACAATGTTCTGCGTTTAAAGTATTAGCAAATCGCGACGAGCCGGCTTGTGAGCAAAGCGGCAGCTTACGATGATGTCATGGGCTAGGCAAGGGCTATCCGCATGTCTTGGAGCAGTGAGGTGCGGAAGCTCAACCCCTTTGAGCGCCGAATAGGAGACAGTGAATGTGAGTCCGCGGCTATGGAAAGCGGTCGTTGCGTGAGTACGCTGGCGCCCGGTTCTTTGGTGATGTTAACTCATATTGTTTTATACTAATATATACTAGAGGAAAATGTGTCGCTCCAGTCGCGGGCCGCTGTGGGCTGCACCATTGCCGCTAACGACGTTCCTCGCCTACTTAGCTTAGCTAGCCATATGGCTTCTTTTTTGTCTGGAAGCCAAAATTAACAAAAAAAGGGAAACATTCCTTCCTTGTTCATTTTGCATGAAGCTTCTACGTAATCACGGACAAATTAATATCTTTAGAAGTTCAATTTTATAATAACAAAACAAATTTCACTAACCGCTTCTAGTAAAATTATTGCGTTTCTTGCAGCCAGAGCCAACTTTTCGGCCTGTTCATGAGCCATGCCAATGACAAGTGGAACGTGTCTGCCCGATACATGATGGAACGCTCGCCGAAGCGCGGCTCCCCTAGACAATGGCGCCAGATTTCCCTCTAGTATATATTACAAGAAATACTATGTGTTAACCCTTCTGACGACTGTACAAGCATGGACAATTGATATACGAACACCGGAACGCATAGCGGAAGATACCGGTGCCGTCAACTGGCAGTGGCCGTGGAAAAGACACGCAGGTGAGATGTCGAGAGCGAGGGCGCGTGTCCCACTGCGATGTGCTGCCTTCTCTTTGCTCGCATGCTTGCCTTATCGCCATGCCGGAAAAGCGCTTAAAACAATTGCTACCGATGCGGCGCGAGATCATAACAGCGGCCAGTGCGTGCTCGGTGCACACGACTGCTGTGCAAGCTAACCATGCAAGCCCCGTCTGCGCTGGCGTCACTCCGCTGACATAGCTTTGATGTATGATGCAGTAACGAGCAACCATGGGCACCCTGGGGACGCTCAAAACCATGGTTAGTGTTGCCCACTAGAATTTTATGAGCACTAAGGTGCCTGCGAAAAAAAACCCCAAGAAAATCGGGACGCCAACATTACTGTGCAAAGTTCAACTGGCCTATCGAACATTTTCAGCTACCTAACTTTTTAAACTTCGGGAATTCGTGAATATTATAATCCCGCCAACAAGTACCGCAGCCTACACTATGCTTGCAGTTAACATATGTCATTGGAGCTGAATTGGGGGGCTATATTTCTTGTTTGCAACAAATACCCAATCCGCAAAGTGACACAGCTATCACTGTATCAAGCAAAGTCATGTATTTGGCGGCCAGCTCACTGTTCATTTCTGGAGCAACTGCATTATGACCGCTAAAAAATTTGTTTCGTCAGCAGTTAGGCAGCGTGCTTTTTAACGCGATAGCGTTATTAGTCTCATTTCCCGTGTTTGCCTTGCCCGCAAGCCATCCGCTATCAGCCGTGCTGATCAGGCGTCCACGGAAATACGTCACCACTGGCAAGCGGAAACTTCCGCTTAGGCAGCAACATGCAAAGGTTAACTGGCGGGTGGGAAGCAGGGCACCGATGCTACGGTGGATGTTATGACAGAGAAACGATGCGTCGTTCATGAAGCCTCGCGTTTGCACAGTACGTTTTCCTACCGTTGGTGCATGCGCTGATGAGCCACTGTTGATGTGACACCGTTTTTGTGATCATTCAGCGATTGCTGATGGTCTGGTATCAGCCGTACTCTTGAAGCGATCATGGAAGACAGTCTCCTCGTCATCCGCGAAGTACGTCTGCGAACCCCAAAAATAGCCCGTGCCTTAAGCTGTAATAGGCAGCAGTTGCTTAAAACCAAATGTTGAGTTGAGAAGGCGGGCCCGCAAGCTTCCCGACAATGACACTGCTCCGCAAACGACAGAAGGGATACCTGGTTTCGTCAATCGCCGCTCCTGCGCAGTTAAGGTCCTTCTTCCACAAAAGCCATTATTCTTAGTTTCGTTAGGTTAAACATCAGCGCTCGGACGGGTTGAATGGCAAATGCCGCAGCGTCGTTCAAAGCTCCCCTTAGACGACGGGGTAATGCTATGGCGTCTTACATCTGAAGCCCAAACGTAGAGGTCCGCTACAACTTTTGGTCTCTATTTATGTGCGCTTCTTTTTTTCAAGGAGGTACGATGAACTCAGCAGTATGCCATGGGAAGGCATTCACGCATTCCAGCATAAGCACTGTCCGAAGCTGCAAGCAGTTACGCGCTGCATTGCTCTCAGCACGACCACGACTGTCAGCTGCGCTGGCGGTAGTACTTGCGCCTCTCGCAGCGCTCTTGCAGCATGGCGCCAAGGCAAGCATGTGAGCGAGCAGAAGGCAGCAGATTGCAGCGGGACACGCAACCTCGCTCTCAACATCTCCACTGCGCATGTCCGTGTCTCTTCCACGGCCGCTGCCAGGAGACGGCATCGGCATCTTCAAACGTGCGTTCCGCGGTTCGTATTTTGAACTGTACATGACTGCATGCCTACAGCTAAGGCATTGTTTTATTTTGGATGCTGCTGCTTTGGTTTCTTTATTTCATTCCCTGGAGGCTTAGTGGATATGAAGCGAGTTTCAGATGTATTCAGGAATCTAGTTTATCACCGCGGATAAAGTCTAGCAAGGACTGGTAGGCAGGACTATGCACCCATCGATGTTAATCATTGGAGTGCAGCAAGAATATGCCTGCTATATGTCACGGGAACGGATGGTGGGGTGGTCTTAACCAGCTTGGAGCAATGGACACGGGGAAGCCGTTGACGTGTTTGACAACACTCATTCAATGCACACACAAAAAAAAAATCCCTCATGCAAAGCACTCAGTATTTAAACTACACACAAACGATAATCACTCAAACCTCTACAATCCCAAAATACAACTCACATGCAACCCCCTAACTCAACAGCTCAATATACAATTCAAATCAAACCTCAGAAGTGTCTACAATAACGTCCTACACCAAGCACCCTCTAAATACACTCCTTAACCAAGTTCTAGTTAATTTCTCTCGAACCACAACTCCCTAGTTGTGTCCTTTACAATTGCGTCCCTACTGAACTGGCCTACCCCGGTCGTCGTCGCTGGCGTGTCGCACCCTTGCGTGGCCGCGGCTCGGTGGTAGCCGTCCTCTTCTTGCTTCGTCGGTACCGGCATTCGATGCGCGCGGTCACTCGCTGGACGGCGTGGGCTCCGCGCGTCCTCTCTTCTTTCCTCTGTGGCTACCCCCTGGTAGCCGCTCTCGCTGGAGATCCTTGATGCCGGCGTTCGACGCTCACGGCGTCCCTTCGGCGGCGTGCTTCCTCGATGACTACCCCCTGGTAGCCGCTGCCGCTGGAGGTCTCAGGTAGGCTTGGCACGAACGTCGCCTTTCGGGGCCGTCGAGACGAACGTCGACGGAGCGTGGACGCTGGCCGCTGGTGCCCGATCGATGCCGCTGGGGCCACGAAGACACAGGTTCGTGGTGCACCGAGGATGACGTTGCCGATGCGCAGTCGGCCCGCTCCCGCCCAGGCTCAGATGGCGTGGTCGATGGCCTGGCCGCGTCCCCCTGGCTCGCTCGTTGAAGCGCACGTGCTCCGGCCGCCTCCTGGTTGTCTTCTGTTTCTTGCCTCTCCCGCTGTCTTCGTGCGCCCCGCTTTTATATCCTCCGGGCTCTCCCGTTGCGCACTCTCATTGGCTTCTCGCCTCTGCTGTGTCCTTACATGGCCATCTCGCCACTTGTCCCCTGCGTGGCCTCCCCTGATTGGCCGAACAGTGTACTGCCACCTTTTCCCAGGATTCATTGGTGCGTCGGCGCTGGCACTTGTTGATTGGCGCGCTCCTTGAGCGCACTTCAAAATTCCCGTTCCTTTGTTCTTTTCGGGGGGGTTTGATGCATCGTTCTTAGGGGGTGCCCTTGATACATGACACTATAATCAGATGTTCTCTTCGAATGTCCGTTCCAGGGCATGCCCTAGTAGACGGTGAGGGTATGCCGGATTAGTTGCTTGAGAGAAGGTCGAGTATTTCAGATATCAATCATCATCGCCATTTTCTTTGTGCGTCTTTTTCCTCTCTTTTTACTATGACTTGGCAAGTACCCCATTCGCATCACTGAACAAAGATCAGTGCAAAACTCACTTTGACACTCTAACAATTGCTGTTTCTGTGATTTTATTGCCTTAATATTTAATTACGATACACTACATGTCCATGCAACACGATTCTGGGGCGATGGCTGTAACGTATGCAGTAGATTCACCATCAGGGAGCCATAATCGCGATCTATGGTGTTATCACGGATGCATGTTTGTCTAACTTTTCGTTGTCTTGTTATTCTAATTCTACCGAGGTACAAGTTTACTCAACCACATCATCAACTGGGTTAGTTTGCCTTTCTCTAAAAAGCTTCCGTGTGAGGCTAGGCGCGAATCTGAGCAGTTTTTGACCCGTACATCGCTTTTAAAGTCGTCCATTGTCTGCGGTGTCTGTGCGATCAAGACGCCGGCTCATCGACCTGCCAAGTGATCTAAAGCTTCCTCACTGCTGTAGTTATGAAGGTTCGTACAAACTGCTTGCACAACTATAACAGAATGGACACGCCCATACACCAAACGTTCCATCGTGATAACATACCCGCGTTTTCGGCGAGGCAGTAATATATACGCGCATTCCCGCTTGAAACAAGCCCATTAAGTGAGCCCTGGTATTTCTCTCTTACTCTTTACTGCTAATCACGGGTGCTATTACAGAAGTCCCGAGATTAAGGGCAACTAGGGAAACACGAGCTCTAGCGACGCCCACGCAACGTAATGATAATTCGAGGCGGAGTTCAAGTGCTTTAGAAACGCAATTCATGCTACTTGCTTATTAATGGGCTGACGAAGCCGGTCCAGGCCAGCGCCTTCAAAGAAGGCGCGAGTAGGGCGTCGAGCATTTGTAAAGCAAAGCTTTCTTCCTCTACCAGGCAACGGTTTTTTCGTGGCGTGCCGGACAAGAAACCCATCTCGGCTAGGGAGGCGCAGGGCGCTTTTCACTCACACAGCACAGTGTAAATGGCGCAGCGATAGGGCGACATTACCCAGCGTTCCCCATGCCCACCTCTGCAGGCGCCTCAGAGGGACCTTTACACCGGCTTTGTCATCTGGTTTAGTGGCTTGGGCCTGTTTCGATGCAGCTTCGCGTGCATTGCGCGCTTATTTCGCACGGCTTGATTAACGTGTTCGACAGAAACTCCTGCGTAACCCGGACTCGACGGAATTAAATGGTCGTGCGGTATAGATACGTTATGCATTGGTTTCCAGGGCGGGAAAAAAATGTAGAGACCACATACATAAATCTGGCCGCTAGAAAACGCCACCTTTGGCGCACTGCTTATCACGCATGGGACTGCGAATACCAATTCAGTTGTTTTAACAGGTATTACAAGAGACGAATGGAGCAACTGGTTCTGATAAATAGCGATTATAAAAGGTCCGTCAGGTTTCTCCCAATTCGGAAACTTACGCAACTATTTTGTTTAAATCTGTATAAATGGGAATCACTAAGCTCACATGCCGGATTGTTTCGGTGTGTGCGCTTGTGTCGTGCGGTGGTGTAGCCCCTAGCTATCACATCAGGATGGCTAGGTTCGGCTGTCTCAGCCTTTCAAACACGCGCGTCTCTATTTTCTACCCATGCATGGCCGGGCTGCAGCGGCGACGCCTGCCGATCGAGTTCTACCGTAGCCGACCATGCTGCTTTCGGACGGCGCACCAGCGAATCCCAGGTAACGGCTGGAAGAATCTGTGGTGTCACTCTTTCTAGAGCAACGTGTGTGAATTGAGGCGACGTCGCATGTGGGATTGTTGTGGTGGTTGTTCACAGCTTTGCTTTCCAACCACCTTCACAGCGTGGATTGGAGCCAAATGTTCACTGCGTTCTCTCGCTCCACTGCTGCGCTGGTGGCTACTGGGGTAAGCAAATCCATCCATGTCACTTTATAGCACTTTCCATTTATTAATCAGTATTTCACCACAAGTTTCATCTTTTTAAGTATTTTGGTGAGCTTTTCGTTTGAAATTACCCATTCTAAGACGCAGTTCCTGGTAATTTCTGCCCTCGATGGCAGACAATGCAATTATGTGACTAAGGCCGAAGGCCAAAAACGAAAGCGCCAGATGGAAACGCGCCACATTCAAAGTTATTGCGGGTCGGTGTTACAGGCGATGGCGCGGGCCGCTTTCACATACAAAATTCTGTCGGGGCACTTAAGTGTGCTTACGTGATTTGAAGGGAAAAGCTTGGCGATACTTAATGACAACTTACACATCGTAGTTGCGATAATTCTTAGCTGATATATTGCACTTGCGTATTTTTTCGTGCTTTTATTTTTTTACTTTTGGAATGATCTTTGGCAATGATTCGGTCGGCTTCGTTTCTGCTAAATCGTGTTTGCGTCAGTTTCTTCTGTTTCATTTTGTAGTGACCTCACCAGCAAGAAGACTGCCTGCAAACCACAGCCTCCAATTAGTCGCGGTTCTGCGCGGCTGGTGTGCACCTGTCCTTCTCATGTGCCATCGCGTTTACATGTCACACGGCATGCATTATTCTGAAAATTTTACTTTTCAAAGTTGCAGTTTTTGAACTGCCAAAAACGGCGCCCATTTGCTCCTCTAAGCTCCCAATGTGTTCTGATTTCTGAGGTGTTTGTGCGTTTCCACAATATGTGTTCCTAGTAAAGTACGGCGTTGCAGTGGCTGCAGTGAGGAGGTGGTGGAGCTGGTGGTCCCATGCCTTAGGCCGGGTAACCATGACGGGATTTTTAGTGTGTTTGTGCTTGTCTGAGTAGCGTTTGTTCTCTGTCTAACAAAGGGTGGGAGGATGGATACTTCATCCTGTCGTGGAGGTACTGTCTCATTTTGATACGACGTTGGGGGTGAGATTTCAGGGTACATGCATGTTGAGTGTCAGTCCGGGTGAGTGTATCACGGGCAAGTTGATTGGCTCGTCCGTTACAAGCTGATCCCATTTGCCCAGGTACCCAGTGAATTCTGGCCTGTCCTTTTATTGTGGCTAAAAGTTGCAATGCAGATATAGAGGTGATTCCACTTGCAAGAAGGTGACATGCATTCTTGGAGTGCTTTAGATATTTGTAAGCGTGGTGGGGGTCGGTGTTCGGCCTATTGCGAGTACTATGTCTAGCATTTCAGCATCTTCTGGAGTGGCACAGCTGGTGTGTATCGAACATTCGTCCTCATTGAGGTTCGTATAGGCTATTGCACACGTAGGTCCTTTCTTGGCTGCATCCGTGAGCATGTGTTTTTACTGGGGATCTCTGACCATCTTCTTTGAACAAAATGACGCTGTAATTTGAGTTCGAAATGAATTCATTTCTTTGTCCATGTGCCGTGGGATGGGTGCCCCTGTATATGCTTGAGGATGTCTTGCTGGATGGGAGTTGTAGCAACCGGGGTCGGGCATGGTTGGTATCCGAGTTCTGTGAGTATAGCTCGTCCCGTGTGAGTGCTGTTTAGACGCATTAATTGGGGTTGACGGTGTGTGGTTATAATTTCTTTGGCGGTATGGAGAGTCCCTGTGTTGAGAAGCTTCCTTGTGCTGGCGCTGAAGAGGACTCCTCGGGCAAGTTTTGTTGCTTTCGTGATTAGTGTGTCCAACCGATTTTCGAATGTCTTGGTGAGGGTTATGTAAGAGGTTTGATATCTGATGCGGATGGTAATTAGGGCGTCCCTGAGGCGGATTAAGTCTGCTTCCTTGAGGGCTATATTTCTGTTTGACACTCTTCTCATCAAGTGTAAGGTCTGCTGACACTGCTGTATGATTTGACTCGCAGCTTTGTGTCCTACGCCGTCACTTTGAAAGTGCAGGCCCAGAATATTTATGGAGGGCTTGGGGTATTTGTCCTGGCTTTCGTGGCTTAGGTATATGTTGGGGGCTTCCATCGATGATTGTACACAACTAATAGTTCTGTTTTCTCTGCGTAGCATTCTAATTCTATGTAGTGGGCTGCTTTTCCTACTGTATTCAGGGCCAATTGCCGGGTGTCTTGGAGGAGACCTGAACTTCCCTTATTGATTCAAAGTGTTATATGATCGGCGAAAAGGGAGAAGTTTCTGTTCGGAATCTTGCACAAATCTCTCTAGAACTTCAGCATAGCAAGAATAAAAGGTATTGGTGAATGTACAGACCCTTGGGGTATCCCTTTTTGTGGGTTAGAGAAGGGAGCAGTGAGATCGTCGCCAATGCCGAAGGTGAGTGGCCTGTCTTGTAGGAAGCTTATTATATTGTTCCACGTTTAGTGTATCGCAGTTCGTCGAGCGTGGCATCATGTTCAATGTGGTCAAACGATTTCTTCAAGTCAATGGCTAGCATTGCTTTAAGTGTGCTCAACTCAGTTCTTTGAGCATATCTTCCTAAATATGAAGTAAGGCATCTTGGGTGGGGAGGTTGCTCCTGAAGCCTACCATGTTACGAGGTAGCATCTCTTGATCTTCAAGATGATTTTGGAGGCTTTTTTAGGCCATTCTTTTCATTACCTTCCCCACAATGGACGTCAGCTTGATTGTGTTAGGTTGCTTAGTTTAACGGGTTTCGCTGATTCAGGGATAAATATCATGTGCCGCAAATTCCATTTGTGTAAAGGAGACTTTTTCTCCATATTTATTCGATTTCTATGAGCAGGTATTCCATATCACTTTCCGCCAGGTATCTTAGTTGGGCTGTAGTTAACTGGTAAGGGCCTGGCGCTTTGTTTCCTGCGCAATTCTTGATTGCTGTTTTAAGTTCAGCCATTGTGAAGTTCTTATCAAGATCTTCGTTGTTGGTTCCCGAGTAGCTCTGATATATTTAGGTACGGTCGCGGAGGGGATATACAGGTGTTGTAACTCTTCCAGCATTTCTTGCGGATTTTCGTGCTCATCACTTAGCGTTTGCGATTTGTTCCTAGTGATGGTCTTGGTGGCCTCTGGATCGATTGGGGCTTTCGAAATACGCCATTTCTTACTTGTGCTTAGGGTTCCCTGACGTTGCTCGCACGCTATCTGCTATTGTTCTCTTCTGAGTTTATCTGAGTACGTCTGTATATGTTGGTTCAGCTTGGCTATCCTTGCTTTGAGCTTGAGATTTGTTTTGTTTGTTTTACAGAGCTTGATAAACGCGTTTTTTGCGTTCCAGCAATGGGCTAGGTGCTTGTAAAAGCAAGGTACTCCTTCTTGGTTTGTGTAGGTCTTGGTATGCTTCATTTTTGTGTTGATAATATCCTTGGTCCCAGCGTCAATATAAGAGGGGATTTGCCCTTCTCTTTCTTTACTCTACATTTCCCATTATGTGATTTGTTGTTTTTTCCATTTCAATCTTCTTGGTTTGGGGTGGACAGAAAGGGCGATAATTGCGTGATCGCTTCAAATGTATTCTTGGGTATGGGTCCAGCTTACGTGTTTCCTTGATGTGGCTATAGTAAGATCTGGGTTCGTGTTCCGTTCTACAGAGTTTCCCAATCTAGTAAATTACATAATGTCATTGTGGATAGTGCATCCTGCTTTCTGTAGTGCATATACCAGTTTGCATCCCTTATAGCTGTCTTTGCTGTACCCCCCGGCTAGGTGTCGGGCATTGAAATCCCCAGCTAAGGTGTTCTTACGCTGTTCACGTGGTCTTGAGCCTTAATGTTTCTTTACGTTCCGGTGGGTTGTCTTTCGGCGGGCTGTACACATTTGTGATGTGCAGCGGTCCTTTGGTCGTTTGGATTGATATAGCGATGCTGTTATGTGTGTTATGTTCTAGGTTGGCGGGAAGTTCATTGAGAATGAGTGCAAATTGGCCTCTGGTATGGAAGGTAGTGTAACCTGGTAGGGTTGAATGCTTTGCAGTTTCCTGTAGAAGAGCTATGCCTGGTTTTATAGGTAAATTTTCGATCCACTAATGTAGGCGCTTCTTTGGTTTTTGAAACCCCTAAATTTCCAGTGGATGAGGCATGGCTCTCTAACCATGTTGTGGCGTATCTGCAAGGGTGGTTAGTTGGCCTGCTGTTTTGAGTAGGTGGTCGAAGCGCTTCGCGAAACAGTGGAGTAGTATGTCGGTGAGGTGTGCGAGCCTTCTCTCAAGGAGGGCAAAAAACACTTTGTCCATCATAGCTGCTATTCTTTCTTCCAGTGTTGTGAGGAGGGTCTCCACCTTTGCCTCTAGTTCTTGGAGCCTGGAGATCAACGCCACTGTGAGCCTAGGAACGGATTCCTCCAAAATTTGGAGTTCTTTGATCATCTGGTCAGCCGTGTTTCGGGCCGTGTTTCTGTAGGACTTATTAGCTTGTTTGGCTCTGCGTATGTGTATTGATGTAAGGAGTGGCTGACTCATCTGTGGTTGACCGGCGCTTTCTTGCGATTGTTGCTTGGTCAGGTCCTGGAATTAGGATGTCGCGCCAGGGATCGTTGATCTTCATCGCCGTGAGGAGCTTTTCCATCAAGATAGGATGCCGTTGTGGGTATCGGGTTCTGCGAAGCGTGTGTGGCTTCTTTCACTTTGTTGGGCTTCTCGCTTGGGTTGTTGTGAGTTTTGCTACGTGTTGAGGTTCCTACAGCAGGTTATTTGTTTGTGGTAGGCTTGGTACCGTACTGCGCTGTCCGCAGCTTTTCTCTCCTCGCAGGTTTTGTCATTCGAGCTGTGGTTGCCTCCGCGGTTAATACATTCGGTCAGGCAGTCTTGGTGGTGTTATTCTTGTCCGCCTTTGCCACCTTTCGGACAGAGTGGTTTGCTGGCTTTGGTACATACATCTGCCCTGTGCCCGATACGAGGCATTTTCGGCAGAATTGCATTTAGGGTCGGTGTGGATGAGAGTGGTAATCGCCTCCGGCATAGATCCCGTCACGGGGGATATAGGTGCTCATAAAGGTGCTAACTGCGGTGCCTGTTTCGCCCATCATGCGAGCCGAGGTGGTGGTGTAACCTGAAGTGGAGAGACTCTTCAAGATGCAATCTGAGACCGTGCCTGTTTGGATATTGTGAGCTACTCCCTTGCAGATTGATAGTCGGCCCGTTGCTGAGTTGGTGCTTCTTGAGCGTTTGCTCACGTGCCCTCGGTCACACGTGCCCACGTAAGGCTGAAAAGAAGTGAAGCTGAAAAAAAAAGCCGTGCCAGAAAATTCGACGACGCACACGGTAGTAAGTGCGGGATTACCGAGGTGACCAGCAGTCGGCAGGTGATGAATTTGCTTGGGGATGTTTACACGAACGTGGTCATGGACAAGCAGAAGCTCAGGGCCATCTGGACGGAGATTCTTACCGTAAAGGATATTACCCTGTAGTCGAAACAGCCGCGGTAGGTGCACAGGAGCGGGGGTTAGACTGTCGATACCATGTTTTAATAAGGGATCGCGACGCTACTGATCACCGATGGGGAGCAAGCCTCAAATGGAGAGCAAGCAGGATTGAGGAAGTTGTTCGAAAGAGCCAATCAGATAAGGACAGACAGATTAGGCATCATGATGAAGGCGACATGACTTTTAGACGACGGAGAAAGAATAGTCTTGAAAGCGTACTGTCCGGTCACGCAAGCGTACGGTGGGTTCTTTCAACGAAGTGACCCAACATAACCTTTGATGATCTGTGACAACAGCTTTGGGCCGTCCATGCCGGTAGCTGTGAATCTTTTACGGCCCACACATGTGCAAGGCATTCCCACTCGGCGATAGAGTGGTTGCGTTGGGCAGGGGTAAGAGGGGATGGGCGTACGCCATCACGTAGTCATGCCCTTACTGGGATTAAGCGAGGATGGTGCAGATGCCATGACCGCTGGCACCAGTTTGCACTTCAGTGGGAGTGGATTCTTTCACTTGAGCTGTAACTGGTGAGGACGTAAGAAGGTATATTAGCGTATGGAGGGCGCGAGCTTGAACGATACCCACGTAGAACATGGCGTCTTTCTTGAGAAGGTCAGTGAGGAGACAAGCGATATGCGCGAAGCTTGTGGTCAAACGTCCGAAATAAGAACAAAACTCATCCAAGCTACGAACGCCGTCGGTCGAACACTGAACTGAGATGTTCCTCCCTGCATTGACACTGTAGTGGTCAGGTTGAACTCCTTCAGCACCGACGAGATGGCCGAGGATCGTGATACCGCGGGGAGAATATCGGGATCGGGAATATCGGGATCGTGATACCGCGGGGAGAACACTGCAGAGCAGTCGACACCAATTTGTCATGGCACGCACGGGATACGGATTTTCTAGCCGACAGAACACCGCGGTGATCATTCCCCATTGAGAATGCAGACGGCACCGCCGGTATCCGAGAATCGTGGACGTGGGACGCCGGGGAGGTGGAATTACCGGCGTCGGTGCGCGCGCCGCGCGAGACTCCATCGTTAACGCGCTCCGGTCGGCATAGTGCACTGTCGCCGCCTTTCGCCCTCACCCCGCGGGGTAGCACGCGCTTGCTCGTCCGCGAGCGAGCCGTTGACCCAAAGATGGTGGCGCCTCATTGAATATTCCGTAGCGCGTTGAGTGACAGCTGTCTACGTGAATTTGGGCACTCCCTTACGCGTGTATTAATGCTGCAGGGGCGTTCCCAAGAAAGCCTGAGCTCGAGTTGTTATAAGGCCGAAGTTGGCCGTTGCAAATTGTTCTTGTATGAGCGCTGAGCTGGGCAGTTCCCGGCGGGGCAAAGAGTCTCGACCGTTAAAGCTAGGTTGGGGTTTGTGAGCCCCCTAGGCTTGAGGTTAGGATCGAGTCAGAAGTTTAGGGTACAGCACCATACCGGGCAAGTAGACGGATCCTGTTGCGAGAACAATGTCTCGGCCGTCGTTTATCGAGCGGTTTGTGTACGCTCCAAGGATAGGAGAGTTAGACGAAGTTGAGAAGCTCCAGTGATTTGGACCCACTGAAAGCTAGCGTCTAACTGCAGTTCGAAGTTTTTCCCTTTACTACTCATGTACCTAGTTTTTCTACAGTAAATAGCCGTATATAAACTCTCATTTTACTTATTCAATCCCCACGCCCAGAGTTCGTCAATCCGATCGCCGTCTCCAAGAACTTCAACACCATCGCCCTTCCAGCCTCCAGCTAAATCAACCGGAGCCTGGGCGATTGGGTTCACGATTGACATCGCTCTTCGGGGAAACGAACCACAACCATCTTTACTTGCCCTAAGCTGCCGCGGGGAGGGTAAATACGGGCTTCTCTGAAAACGGATTTCTCAGCGTCAAAGCAGATTGGAAGTAACTTTTGCCGCCGGTGGTACGCGCGCACGGTCAGAAATATGGTGGTAGCTGCGAACAACCGCATTCCTTCTACCGCGGTGCCCACTTTGAGATTAGTCATAGAGAAAGGGAGAGAGCGACCCACGCGGGACCTAAGGAGGCACAGAAAGGGAATTCTTTGAAGCGATGAAAAGGTAGAGGGGACACCCCTGCTTCCTGTTTTATTTTCGGTTGTTTGTTAGGCACACTGGTTTGGTGATGGGTACCGATTGGCGCCTAGCTAGAGGGATGGCGTGCGCGCAGCGCGCGTCGCCGTTGCAGCCCGGCCATGCAAAGGGAAGTTTTCGTAAAAAAGAAGGGTCAGGCATTCTGTGCTCAGTTAGTATTTGTGCGTGCAAAAATGATAGGGACAGAAAATTTTGCCTGAGTACTGCGAACAGATATAGTATTTTCCGATGAAGAAAAGAAAAGGTTAAGCAATGTTGTATTTACCAAATAAAATATTACCAGCGAACAAGTGAGAAAAATGTCCAAAGATGAGCACGTATCTCGGCACTATTGGTAGCGCGATGCACCTGCTTATCCCAGGATGAACTCCTTCAGCCACATTTATTCTCCTTGCTCATGTGTGCGGGCAAGGCACGTGTTGCCTCGTTCTGCGAATTTACGATTCCACCAAATGTGTTAGGGTTGATGATGTGAGACCAAGAAAATGTGTCACTTTTCGCTGTCGTAAATTTCGGTGTTAATGGTGAAAGTGTTACGGTTATTAACATCAACTTCGAGTCATGCGAAAGTTGATACCTCCGAGCCCACTCCAGGAGTTTCATCGTACGCAAAACTCTAGGGTGAGTAATCTTATGAACAGAAGAGGCTGTATAGTGGGACAAATACAGGACTCTTGGGGTTTAAAAATACGTTTCAAAACTACCCTGCACAACATGGGCATTGCAAAGTACACAGAAGGAAAGATTTTGCTTCGGTGATGTGAGAAAGATGAATATTTTTTCCTGAACTGAGAAAACTTACAAGGAACTAATTGAGCGGACTTGGAAAACGTTTTTACTGCTGCATTGTGTGCGACCGTCTTCATTGTTCTAATAAAAGTGCATTTTCATCTAGCCCCCGTACTTGCAGCTTTGTGCATTGAGTACTCAGTGTAGTGAAAGACATCTGAGGAGTGGTCTTTTTTATGTGAACTACCCAGCTCCTGTAGGTATTTGTGTGTCGGTGGCCGTTCTCGGGGAATGTGCCGAGTAGTGTGGCTCTCGAGCAAGTAACGTAAGCGTGAGTCAGAGTGTTGGTATACGTCTGCTGCGTGTTTCGATCGGCGAATGTGAACAACTGTTTACTGGCGGCCAAGTAGCGGAGATAGTAACCCTTTATGTGATCAACGGGATTATTCAACATCTAGGTTTTACTTTCCTTGAATGCCTGTGTTTAAGCGTTTTGTGAATAAAAACAGGCCAAGTGTTTGAAATTGCAACATTGTACTCCCCTATATCGCTGAAGTGTTCACGGAGTATATAATACCGAATTCAGCTGGCACACAACCTAAGTGCCCCAGGAAAAGTTCTAGAGATCCGCTTTGGTTCATTCCGGCATGGAAGCGTGCTAATAATTTATCAGCGGCTGCTGCTGTCGCTGTGTTTCAAGTAGAGGTGATTCTCTTCTGGCTGCAGCCCAAGCAAAAATATCGTATGCTCGGCTAATGAAAATACTGCTTATGGTTGTCTTTACAATTCCGGCCAATGAGCTATAGACGTTTTTACGGCTGTTTTTAGAGATTCCTATCGACATTTGTATGGGTGTCTTTAGCTTCTTCTATAGCCATACCGATATCGACACAAGAGCTAAAGACAGCCATAGAACCGGCTATAACAGAAGCTAAAGACACTCATATGAATGTCGGTACGAATAACTAAAGGCAACCATAAAACCGGGTGTAGAAGAAGCAAAAAGTAACGAAAAAAGCGGCTATAAAGAAGCAAATGACACCCATAGGAATGTCGATATGAATAGTTAGACAGCCTTGGAACCGGTTATAAAAGACGCTAAAGACACCCATAAGAATGTCAATACGAATCACTAAAGACAGATGGAAACGTTTAAAGATAATTGGGCAAAATAGCTAAAGACAACCACGAAAACCTTTTTGTGTGGCCGACCATACAATATTTTTGTATTGGAGGACCCCCAAGCGCTTCCTACAACGTGCAGCCAGCTACGTTTTAACAATAAATGTCCCCGTGCAGCCTGTGAGCAAAGCGGCATCTCACGATGGTGCCCATGGGCAAACAGACAAGGTTGTGCACTTGCGCTCGAGCAGCCAGGTGCAGATGGTCAGCCACGTGAGCGCCCTCAAGCAGTCGGCGAAGATGCGCCTGCGGTTATAGTAAACTGCTGCCGTTATGTAAATACGCTGGCACCCGATTCTTCACTTTTGTATGCCATGTTGACAAGTGTGCGAGTCGGTAGGGCATTTTCCAATGGTTCTATTTATTCTCTTTGATGCGTAGTGGATGCGAAGCGAGTTCAAGATATAACCAGTAAGCTAGTTTACATTCCCGGGTATAGTCTAGCAAGGACCCGTAGACAGGACCATGGACGAACCGATAATAATCAGTGGTGGGCCACAAACCAGGCCTGCCACAATCGGAGGTTTCTATCGAATGTTCTAGGTTCCTGGGCATGTCCTAATAGATGATGTGACCCTGCCGGATTGTAGCTTGGGAGAAGATTGTGCAATTCAGAAGTAAATCATTCTCGTCAATTTTTTTCCGTCTTATCATTCTCATTTACTATGGCTGGCACACACCCGAGTTCACATCCGCAAGCGAAGATGACAACCAGTAAAAATTGTACTACTTTGACACTCCTACAATTGCTACTTCTGTGATCTGCATGCCCTGATATTTATTTACACGTCATCAAATGCCCATGAAACACTTTTCTGTGGAGATGGGCGTGACACATTCACTAGATTAACCTTTAGTGAGCCATAGACGCGATTTTTTTGGATGTCTTGGATGTGTGTTTGTATAGCATTCCCTATTTTTCTTGTTCTGCTTCCACCAAGTCACACGGTTACCCAGCCCTCTTTTCAACTCTATTACATCAGAGTTTTGTAAATATCTTCCTGACATTTTTTCTGGCAAATCTGAAAAGTCTCCACCTCTTTATGCCTTAAGACGTAGGCCATTTTATGCGATGTCTGCACGCATTAGATACCGGTTTATCGACCAGTCTAGTGATCGAAAGCATTCGCACTGAAATAGTCATGTGGGTTCGTGCAAACTGGCTGCACAAATACACTGCAATGCACTCGCCCATACACCAAACGTTGGGTCATGATAACACACCCGCGTTATGAGCGCGGCTGCAGTATACTGGCATGCATGTATGAAACAAGCCTTGATATTTCCCTCTCCTTAATGCCAGTTAGGATCGTGTCATTGGCACCGACGAATTCACAGCGAGGCTCTGAAATGCAAATTGACTCACCTGTAACAGATATTAAGGACACTTACCTCAGAAGTGTGGGAAAAAGCGGAGAGTGAATTCACTGAATGTAGCTTCGGGGCAGACTATGGCAGATGTGCCTGAAACAGCACCTAAAATTGTGGAGGCATAAGTGACTCATCACACATTTTAAAAAAGAAGACCAACCATAGTTTCGATCGTTTGCATCTACCACCACATTATGTTTCTCATAATATTTTCTAAATATTCAGCAGAGTGCAATACCTTCTTCCCTAGGAGTATATGTACTCATGTGTAAGGTAACGCGGTCGCGGCCAGGTTTAGTTGAAGCCTCGCTTGCGAATTATAATACGACCACGCTGCTGCCATTTGTTGGCGACTGCACAATTCCGCCAGAAGGAAGAGTAAGAGACAATAGTCATATCATTCATGTCTGAAGCGCGGACAGACGAAACACAAGAAGAGGACAACACGAGCGCTCTTCTTGTGTTTCGTCTGTCCGCGCTTCAAACATGAATCAGTTTCCAACTAGCTCAACTTTCCGTTCTACTGCAGTCAAATCATTATCCGCAGTCGATCCACTCTGGCCAGGGACCCAGTGCTCATTGTTTTCCGGAAACGTACACATACCGAGTGTCCGGGAAAACAAACTCATGCGCGCTTTATTTGCTAAAAACGGGCCCATTGGGGTATGCAGCCACATTGCGCGTGGCAGAGAACTTTCGTCCAGGTTTCCCAGCCGTCGAAGTGAAAAATAAGAAACCATGAGCCACTCCAATTTGGGGAGGTGGGTGATCAGTGGAAGTGTTTACGACACCACACAGAGGTGATATAGGACTCGGCATCATGATAGAATAGAGTTACCGGCCAACTGTCTTATGATTATCGGTGCAAAATTTAATGAAACAAAAGTTAGAGCCACATTTTTTAACTTTACATTACCCGCAGATGCCGTTACATTGTAAGCCGACGAGTACTTGGCAACGTTGACAGCGTCACCATAAATTAGGTCAATATCGTAAGTAGCATAAACTCCGAGTATTGATAAAGTCGTCTTAACGGCCAACTGTCATATTGTTGTGTTCATGTGGGACTCGTGACAATATAACTGTGTAGTGAAAGTTTAGATGAAACAAGACTTGCCGCCTTTTTGTGCCGAGCTGCACAAGAAAGCTGGCTTTGCCGCAAAGCGTAAAGCCTTTCTGCTCGAGCGAAATAAATATGCCCGGAACTCTCGGCATAATAATTCCTATGTTTAAAAATAAACAGGAAACGTTGCTAATGGCGCAGTACGCGCATCGGCTACTGCAAAGCAACGTCCACCTTTAAAACTACTCTAAACGCAGACGCTCAGGTAGCCTTGAAAGTAGCGATTGTAGATAAATACAATAAAGTCATGACATATTGATGCTTGATTAGTCGCTGGTGAACAAATGTACCCGAAGCTATCAAATGCCGAAGCTATCAATATTTGTAAGTATCTTTTCTGGTGCCGACACTGCGAATGCGCCACACACTCCCTTGGTACTAATTATACTTGGTTGCAATAGAAACGAGATCTCAAAGTAGTCTTTCATTTTTGATATTTTAAATGCAGAGTATTTCTTAGCCTCTCCTCTTCTTGCGTCGGACGGCGTGCACCGCTCCGCGTCCGATGCAGGTGCGCCTCTCCTCCTTCCCTTCTCTCTCTCAACAGCAGCTGGCGCGCGCATGCGTCGTAGTCAGCCCGTTAGCTCCGTCGGGGTCTCGGCGTAACAGGTGCGTGATAGCAGCGCGGTGGGGCGTGGAAGGGCGGGCGCTCTCCACCCCGTACTGCTCTCCCTCTACTGCGCGCGCTGCAAATATAAAGCGGCTAGCGGTCGCTCGTGCTTCAGACACTCCATTGCTCCTTCCTTTCTTGGTTGACGCTCGCTCCACCCTAACGCGACTTTACTCTCCTCTCTCTACCCCAAACCAACACCAATGCAACTACGACCCAACTACCCACCCTAACGCGACTTCACGCGGCGTTAACGACCCCCAATGCTCTGCATTTACTCGTGTTCCCCTCGCGGGAAGGAGGGGGAATTTTTTTTATATTTGTTGGAAACGGGGTATTCAGATTAAAAGTTCCGTTTTTTCTTCAACGCGTTCTAAGCCAGATTCAGCAGACGCAAAAGCGCATACTTACGTTTATTCGAGGTTATGACCCGCGTCCGCTCCGTGGTTTTCAAAGAGGGTTGACCTCATCGTTCTTACTCCTTTTATAGACATTTAAGACTATCGATGTGTTCAGTATTGCGCCCTCTCCCTCCATTCTCAGTTCTACCACACATTCTATGTCCCGTCCAAGTTGCAGAGGTCTAAATCCCCGCAGAGCAGCAATAAAATGGTGATTTTAGTGAATAGAGGGTGTAGATTCCCAACATATTCGAAATAGTATTTACTGCAAATGCGTGTAGAACAACAAAAAGTGAAATTTTCCATTTTATTTATTGTAATATTGGTGCATGATGTGGGATACCTTTTGCAATAGGACGGAGACACCAACAAAAAAACTGCTGAGAACTTTTGCGTAGCTTTTGCAGACATGTCGCCATAAGTCTACCGAACAGAAGGGCTTGCACCTAACTTTCGACTTCTTGTCGTCCTCTTGCATTCACATTTTCCAGGCACCGTATGAATGGATGCACACCTGCTCCTATATTGGTTACAGGAATAAATCAGCCGAAAACCGCAGAACGGTCTGCAGTACAGGCGTTTTTTATTTCAAATGGATCTTTTTATTTGATCATGCGCATTCGCAGATTTGCTTACGTGGGTACTATAGAAAATATCCCCATATAAATCGTTAGCTACGGCCGGTGCCATTTGAATCTTTGTTTAATGGTCTTTGACAAATACATGGAGGGTAATGTTATCTTCAGAAGCAGCCCTTTTTTCAACAAAACGTGCTACTCCAGGTGCTATTAAAATTTTAAAAATGCTTGAATGCAGAGGTGGTGTAATATCGTAGGCATGACTGCTTAGGTGTTTTGCTTTATTTTAGGTCTCAAATGAAACTTTTTTCTCTTTAGTGCGAGTTCACGTGATTCGGTGTCAACTCCTGCTGTAAGTCTCTGTTGCTTTCACTTTGCGGTATATCTATGAGGGACGCCTCACAGGCTACGCTCAACCCTTCTCGTGCCTGTGTTACACTTGCTCGGGGTCACTTACTCTGCATCCCATACGCTTGATAGAATGATATGATCAGGTGAAAAGCATTTTGATACCCCTTCTTTTAATGCATCTTTGCGACTATGCCCTACTATGTCGGTAGCTAAGATTATGCTACTGTTTACAGTATGTTCAGATATTTTTGTTGGACAACCATGTTGTGCTTGCCCATTAATGAAGGCTTTATTGCACTACACAATTTGTTGTGAAAAGCGCTTCTAAGCTGAAGCACAGCAGTGGTACATGTGACTAGGGAGGGTAATTTTTCGTGCGGAAGTTAAGGTGGGTATAAGTTTTGGTGTGAAATCAGTAAGACCATTTCCATGACGTTAAGACTTCCTAACTGCCGTTATGCAGCGCCCGACTTTTTGCCTGCATCGCGTCCATAATGTCCAGTGTGACAGGTCGCGGTCAGCTGGCTGTTTCCTTTTCGTATTTGGAGGGGCTTGTGAAGCGCCTTTGGATTATTTCCGGACTGTCCAATTTCAGCAGTCTCTTCAGCCATAGCGGCTTTTTTTCTCGGGGATTGCGGCCACAACCGCAACCAACAGTGTAATGTTTCTCACAACGTTCTGCTACATGCCTTCATAACGAGTATTGGCGCACAGCAGCTTCTGGTAACCTGTCAACCTTTGTCCAAACTATTCACGAACGACACTGAAGTCCGCGGTCTACAAAATCTTCTTTTGTTGTACTTTATAGACTCCACGTACGTAAGAGAGTGTTGCCATCTAATATTCGCTCGTACCAGGAGAGAAAGTTCGCATAATATTCAGCGTACGCTGTGTGGACATTGAGAAACTGCTAGAAGAACGTAGGGAACAGCTGAAGCACTCATTTCCGTAGGGGTGATTCATTAACGCTTCCTCGTAGAAGCACGCAAAAATATCGTAGGGGTTCCTCACAACGTAGCTCTGCTGTGTGTGCTCCGAATAAGGAAGAAGGTTGACTGGAAGGCGTATTGTGATGCATTCTGCTTCGCAAATGGCGGTTGCAGCGTCAGCACCCCGATAATTAAATCAGTTCATTCATTAGTAATTTAAATCCAGCCGAATGTACGTCCTTCAACCATTTCCACTCGTTAAACAAACAAGAAGGATGGTTAACTTGCCCATTTATTATGAGCTATATCCTCGACAAATTTTTATCGCAGATTGATTCCAATCCTATCCTATCACTTCTTAGAGGGGCAATCTTTACCTTATAACATTGTGATGTTTCTTCTGTGCCGGTTTATGAATACGGGAGGTCAGGAATCCAGGTTAGCGGAAATGTGGAAATGAAGGGATGACTGCAATCCTGATTCTGTAAGCATTACGCCGGACATATTCTGCAGAACCTAAAAAATGGTATATTTGTTTATTTATTTATCAATACTGTAGTTACTCAGGACACGAATAGAGGGAGTGGGCATACAACATACCAGGTATATAAAAGGATACAGATCAAAAAACACAATATTTTCACGGGTGATAGGTGGAACAGCGTGATACTTTTTCAATAGCGAGTACATAAATAGTCTATCGGTACTAGTCCCACAGACGAGAAAAATACTACAAACCACATGCTACACATAAAAAAAATGTAAAAACGTACAATGCAACCCTGCAATACAGTATTCGTGCTATCACAACAAAAAAGAAAAATTGTACAAGCTCCGTTAGCTGCCCTACAAATGAACGAAATTGATCAATACTTGCATTATGAAAAGCTTAGCTTGATAGCGCGTTTCAAACGCTCACAGATCGAGGCTAAGAGAAATGCTTCAACATATTGGTATGCATACTGAAGGGTCGAATCTGTTTGTTGTGATTTGTCTAACTAGAAAGATTGCTTGGCGGATGAATGTAGTTGTTTTTACGGAGTTTAATATGATCGTGAAATAGGAGGTGAAAAACTTCATGGAAGCAACATGACGCCGGCAAGACAGAGTTCCTAGGTGCGCTTGATTGCGCATGCCTGTTGCACTGTCGTGCCACGAGTATTTAAAAACATAAACCTGAAGTCCCGTTTCTGCAATCTTCAACGTTTGTCGCGAAGGGACTTTTAATGAGGATTCTACAAAATACGTTCGTAATCTGTAATGGGTCTCTGACCAGGGTTAGTGGGCGATTAGTTCTGCGGGAACCCATTCAGCCCATATATTAGTCTCCTGCAGGAATAATTCGGCCATAGACGGGTTTTTATATTCCCTTCAGCGGTGGATACAACGCACCCAAAGTGGTCAAAAGAATCCGGAATGTTTGCCGGTTGTATGTGGTTGGCGCACTGTGCTGCTGCCCCAGAGAAGTGGGTTCAAATCGTACAGGAAAGAAATTGTTTTTGTGCGTACAGTGTCGGCCACTTCAGTGGCAATCGGGCGTCATCAAGAAATGTGCATAGCGTTTTGGCGCCGACATATTGGGACCCCGCCGATCTTTGTTAGAGTTGTTAAGACCCTAATTCCTCTCAGAAGATAGTCCAAAACACATCTAGTACTTCGGGGGGGGGGGGGGACAGAAGCATCTAAGGTATGATAAGCAAAAATGATTTAGTTTTCGAACATACAAAGTAAAATTTTCACTCCTTTTCAGGACAGTGCCAGGCCAGCAGTGTCAGCTGAATCGGGATCGCTTCTCGCGTTGTCTTGTAAGTTAGCAAGGAAGTATTGTTGAATAAGGCGGACTTAGCCTTGCATAGCTGCCGGCAATTGCTCCGCCTCATCGTCCACAATAGCATATCAAAACTCTCAAAGTCATCGCACCTCACTTAGTCATAAAATCACAGACACACAATTTCACCACAACTCACTTAGTCCTGTGCACTGCAAGAATCGGAGTAGGAGATGAGACACCTCTCTTCGCACAATCCATTGGTCCCAAGGAAAAATATGTCTTCCGATGTAGCATGGCGCACTCCTAAATTCTCGAGATCACGAAAAAAGTTCCTCGGCTCCGGGTTGGTTTTGGAGCAGTTCATAATGAAGTGATCAATGTCACTAGTCACACTGCACGAGGGGCACAAAGGGGATGAAACAATGTTCATTTTATGTAGTCAAGCTGGTGTACGGGCTGAGTCTATTGTTACTCGGTGGAGCAGGCAGGCTTCGGCTCTTTTCAGGCCTTTCGTCACAACTGGTTGATGTACTCGTCGCAACAGCTGCCTAAAGTGCTCGCGTACGCTCTGTTTCTGTATTCGTTAGAAATTGCACCGCGTTGGCAACGTCCTTGTAGAGGATAAGGCGTCCTTGGTAAAGCTGTCAGCATGTTCGTTTCCCACTACACCGACGTGCGACGGGATCCACTGGAATTGCACGGTGAAGCCTTCATGATTATGCCGCTTTAGTAAAACTAGGTATCGCTGACAGGTCTTGTCAACAGGTATACCCCGCTGCAACAGGTGAAGGGCTAACTTTGAATCGCTGAATATTGTGACTTTTTGCCTCTAAAACGATGAGAGTTGGCGCAACGCAGCTTCTATGGCAACACACGCACTCGCTGTAGATGAAACAACAGGCGTCACCCTGGCAGCCCACGAAATATGCAAACTGGGTATGCAAAAAGCCGCCACGCACACCCCAATTTTTGCGTCAACCAATCCATCAGTGTATATGTGCAGAGAGTCCCCCGTATTCCTCTTTCAAATGCTCCAGCACCAGCGATCGTGCTTCAGCAAGAGGTGTACAACGCTTCTGGCGCATGTGAGGGATGGTCAATGCACAATCCACACTGTCGTGGGACCAAGGCGGGTTCAAAGTAGTAGCCCTTTTCCCAGGCCATTTGGGACACAGCACTCCAAGAGTGTTTAGGGTTGCATGAGCACGATACTACCCTTAATCGTAGATGGGACAGTATTGCTAAGTCAGCACTTGTTTCTCCGAGGCGCAGCACTTGCATAAGCAAACGTTGAGATGCCTGAAGACGAAGAGGTGTTGACTTCGCCTCATGGAGGATCTTGTTGTTTCCAGCTGCTTGAGGGACGCCAAGAGACACCCTAAGCCCTTTCCTGTCTGAGGATTACAAACGCTCCTATTGTGTCTCTGAAGGCGATATAAGAGGCAGCTGATATAGAATGCTGTTCAAGATCAAGGCTTCGTGCAGCTTGACCATAGAGGCTGTATGATTTCCCCACGTCACACCGGCAATTCTCCGCAGTACATTAAATCTGGGCGCCACAGA
The DNA here is from genome assembly GCF_048455015.1 of Haemaphysalis longicornis. Classification (NCBI taxonomy): domain Eukaryota; kingdom Metazoa; phylum Arthropoda; class Arachnida; order Ixodida; family Ixodidae; genus Haemaphysalis; species Haemaphysalis longicornis. The sequence continues at coordinate 10,404,635 of NW_027526257.1, read as the reverse complement.
GGAAACCATAGAGTCGACGGCCTTTCGCCAATTCAATCTGTGGTCCTAGAAAATCCTAGAATTTCGAGAAATCGAACATGAAGCAGAATTCTCTGTTTGTGGCATACTTTCGAACTGTTTTCTTGTCAACGGTACGCAAGAATTAAAAACGATAAGGATCGTCTGGAACTTAGACCACCTGACTTGAGGATACTGTCCAACGTCACTAAGATCGCGACAGCTCGCTCAAAAGAAAGCCAATAATTCGGCATGTTGTAGCAGATAATATTTTTTTAGCCTGTGCAACAATTTTACGGACATTTTATTCAGTATGCAGACACCTAAAGGCACCACAATGTGGTTTAATTATTGCAACAAACTTCCGCTCTGGCTTGTAATTGAAAACACATGGAGGGCGGTGAGGGTCTTCTGCTTTATTACAACCCAGATGCGTCGGCCACTAGGGTCGCTGCATGTGGCCAAAACTCCAGCGCAGGAGGCCTATTTGAAGGAACCAAAATATTTCGTAAACCTTCGAGTAACTTAAGGGTATCGGTGATAAGTTTGGCTACTAGAAGTTGCTTTCGCTGCTCTTGCTAGGCAGCTGTGAATGTTGCAGTAAATTACCGTACTTTTTGTGTTGTAACAGCTAACAATTTTATTCACGGAAGTGGTTTGTCCTATTAGTAAATGTGCGAACGTTGTCACTACTTTGTAGTTTTATAATATTCTTATTGTAAACATTACTGTGCATTTTCGGCCGTGGGTCAATAATTTGGTCAAAGGAAGTATTGATAACGTTTGTTAAAATACGCCATTGGAAAAGAACTTCTGTGCAACGAACTAATGAAGGATTTACAAAATAACTCAAATTTAGGGCAGAAATGAACCCCCGGAAGTACGGTATGGACTTTTGAACAAATAGAGTGCCTAACTCATCATATTGTTCTAAATGCTGTTTTTTTGCTGAGATACCGCTGTCATTTATCGTGCACAACAACCACGAATTTTATTGTGTTCTGTAAAGTGGTGTGTTGCAGCGAGCCTATAATCCCGGTGAATGATGCCCGGCGAAGGATGTTACTGTTCCGAATTTCCACATCCGACATAAACTTCGCCTCATTCACAGCGCTTTTTTTGGTATATTTAGGGCTGAGAGGCAATGATTTTCATATTCAGCCCATATAGTTTTGGCTTCGCACCTTCGTAAAAATTTCAAACGGAAGTAAGAAATCCCTCCAAAACTTTCAATCGTAAAAACTACGGCACCTCGTCTAAGAAGTCGCGTGCACGAAGAAAAAGCGGGATAGCACACGTGTATAATATGCAGAGATAAACACAACATCCTAGCTTGTGTGTTGTCCAACTGTTTAGTCTGCGCACGTATTCCAAGGCAAGGTTTCGTTGTTTTTCCCCAGTATGTAATAAAAGACCCAGCACAAAAGAGTTCACTGGGGTTGCCACGATGCTTAACCAGAGTTTAATGTTGCTTTAAGTTACGAAGGAAAAAAATTGTTGCCATGTTGCCCTGGGAATTGGACGTCCCCAGAAGCTGTTGTGAACAACTACACATGCTTACAGGGGAGTGTATTTTTACGGGGACATCAAGGAAAACGTGAAGTTAGGAAGTGTTCAGGCAGTGTACTGACAAAACTTGGAGCACCGCACAGGCAGGCGCAACATCGTCTTAAACACGTGTAGCTCTGTTCCTGAGTCCGAGAGTGCTAGCGTCATCTTCACTGGGCTGCTACCAGGAACATGTAGGAATGTTATACATAGGCTGTGTACTGGAACTTGCCGTTCTTCCTGTTCGGCTTAGAATAACTCCTCTCGTCAAGTACCGTCTCGGGGTTTATCATGGCGACGCAGAACGGTGACTCTGATGCGATTTCAGGCGTGCAGCATGAAGAATGTCCGTTGTTAAACGGGACATGCTACCCACAGAACGGCAGCCGATATTTCGTTCGTGACTGTTGTCACTTGACGGATGACACAGTAAGTCCCAGAATAGGAGAAGAGAAGTTCGTCAAAACATGCCACGCGACGTGATGGCGACCAAACCAATACAAGTGATCACATCGAAAATGGAAGGTTTCGGTGTTGGGAGTGGTATCCCGCTTTCTACTAGTCCTGTGATGAGGAGAGAAAATAGTAGGAACCTAAAGAGCCTCGTCAGCACGAGTGGTAGATGCTTCGGCATACTAAGTTGTGGTCTGAGAAGGTGGTAGAATGGTGTCAATGGGTAAGGCTGAGTCGCAACCCTAGGGCAAGTACATCGGTGACGAGCCTGAAGCCTCATGACTAAGGAATTGTAAGCAAGCGTTACGTGAGGTAACGCCACGTCCCAGTCGCGATGGCCTTTGGAGACGTACATATACAGCATGTCGGTAAGATTCGTACTGTGCCTCTTCGTGAGGTATTTGTATGCGGTTGGAAGCATGCGGTTGTATGCGGTTGACCTTGGACATTGTCCAATCACGGTGCACCTCCACCCGACGTGGCAGCCTTTAGTTGCCGCGGCTGTCGCTGACCGCGCTTGGTTGTTTTTCTTGTTTCGGGATGTATAAAATATTTACCAAGTTATCAACCGGTAAACGATGAAAAGTGTGTTAATTTGAGCCAGTATACACAATGGAAGCAAAAACAGGAGCTTGACAAACTCACTTAAGTGTCCCTTTTAGTCCTATGCGTGAGTGCAAGCTTGGCTGAATGCTTGTTTTTCGAACAAGGCATTCTGGGTTGAACCTACACTCAATGATGATACACAATACAACATCTTCATTTACCAGTGCACTCTACAAAATAATTTTCCAGACAGTGGCCGGACACAACGCAGGAGAAACTAGGAGCACCAGATTATTTTAGCATGAGGAGCTTTGTTTCTGCGTTTTTCTTGAGCCTCATTCATGCCTTCGACGTAGAAATGCAGCCTAGTTAAAGCATAAAACTTCAGAATCTCGGGCTGTTGGCTCATCAGAGTGCTGACTGCTCCCAACACCGCAGGAAAATTGCAACTTAGCTGGCAGCATAACGTCGACTATGCAGCGACTGCACAGCTTTGTTTGCTTAACGTGGAAGCAAAGCGAAAATGGAAACAAAGCTGCTACCACATCCGGCAAGGAAGGACTAAAATGTAACTGGCATATTGAACGGTCTTCGTCTAACACTTTGATCTTTCTTGCAAGTTCTTTTCCAACTGCTACAGCATTTTTCGCAATGCACACAACCACGGCTGCCCGTCTTTCCTCCACTTATATCCCGTCTGGCACCTGGGAGCAAAACAATGTCGCTGACGTCGACGACACGGCAAAGCATTTCTCCTAAAAAAAGAACTTCTCAGCTCCAAACCGTGATGTCAAGCCGACGCACCGCACGCAGTCAAAGCAGTCGAGAAGATCGACCCTACAGTGCCTACAGCGCACGCTACCGAAAGAGCAGCCGCATACATCCGAAACTGGTGTATACTCGGCGCTTCACGCCTGCGCATGGAGCGCGCCGGCCGCTGAACACCCTTCTCTTTTCTAGTACATTGTAATAGAGTGTTTTCTAGTAGTTGACGGGGTCGCCTGACTACACGAAGGGGCAGAATAGAGACCCTTCGTGTGCGCTATGTAGGCTCTCTAGGGTACGAAGGGGGGCAGCAAATCGCGGAAAGCAGCACCTCACGCTTTTGAAGACTCCCCATGGCCTTTTGATGCCGCGTGTTTTGCGCCAACGATGGAGCCTGGAGGCAGTCTCGTGGCAGCTGTCCCACGAAACGTGTACCTGCTCCATGCGCTCCCGAAGTCAGTGAGGCGGTGCTCCGGATATTCAAGAATGAACGGTTGCATATTGTGCACAACCATTCGTCTGGGAAATAAAATAACAGGCAACAACCAAACGTACTATGGAAAATACGACGTTTCGAAACCAGCTTGGCTTCTTCTTCACTGGCGACCGATGACGCGCAGCATCATTCTCTTATATTCTTTAGAGCGGTCGTCTAACCCGGAACTTCTCGCTGTGGAACGCAGTTCATGATTGTACACGGACGGGAGAGTTCCCACGGAGTGGTTAATGTTTTGGGGCAATCGATGGATATGGCAGGACTCAAGAAGAATTCTCTTTCTTTATTTGGTTTCGGCTTTAACGGTGGCCGTTTTATTGCCGTCACTTTTGTGGTCGTGTGTCTCGCAGTGATCGGCGACTGTGCTGCGCTCACGATTTTGTTTCTCGACACCATTCTTCCACTGTCTGATTTGTTCCGGTGGATTTTTAGTATCGCCAATGCATGACGATGGGCACTTGGCGCACGGAAGTTTGTACACTACGCCGGGAGTTTTGTCGTTTGTCGCTCTGTCTTTAGGGCGTGGAAGGAGGCTGCCCATAGTAGACGAAGGCGACGTGTACGCCTTGGTGTTTGAATACTCGGCCCAACGTCTCGCCGGTTCCTTGGACGTACGGCACCTGCACGCATTTGGAAGGGGCGTTGGTAGGAGCACGGCCTCCGCGATCGGCTGCCGGTGGAGCGCCGTTGCTCCGGCCGTCCGAATCGCCCGGAGAGAGCGTAATTCCGAAGAGACCGTTTCGCCGTTTTCCGCTGCACCGCGGCGCGCGGAGCCGATGGTTGAAACGAAAGCCGGGTATGCTGCAACGCTTCTCGAAATGGCGTTTCGTCCACT